>NW_007360335.1:266792-320786 GCF_000271585.1 Trametes versicolor FP-101664 SS1
AGCTTTTTCAGCCTGGAAAAAGCAGTCGAAATTATTTAGTCTCCACCCTAAGAACGGAAAAGGTTGGAAGTTCGTTGGAGAGTACTCGTCGCCATCTCGCCCTGCAAGTCGCACACGCGATTGCATCGAAAATGACGAGGCTCTTCGAGGATGGATCCAGTACGAGGGAATAATGATGGCCAGACATATTCCAATGCGCCTTGTGTCTCGATTCGTAGTACTCACCTGGGCGTAGAGTTCTGAAGCTCTGGATGGGAGGAGAGATCAAGACGCTGATGAGCCGACGGCGCCCGTGGCATCATGTCGGGTAAACGCGCACCTGAGGAAATCTCCGGCCTTGAACCGCTCATTGCCCCGCTGTTTGAGTGCCGCTGCGTTTCCAGACATGGTGGCCGTGAGTGGTCCAAGGACAAGCCGCGACGCTCGAGAAAAACGACGCGTCTTCGATGTACACGCGACGCGTTAGCGCCCATTGAACCTTGCGCCACCGACGCGTTGGCGGCAAATCCCGGCGACCCCGAGAACATATCATAGGTTGCGGAATACCCAGTCTCCACATTGCAAGGTCATCTACTGCGTTTTGGACTCTAGCAGAATCATCGAAGAATACCACTAAATATATGACCAGCTGTGGCAATAATGAAGCTCATTAGAGGTTACCAGCCCCTCAGTTCTCGTCAGTCAGTGTGGTCAACGGTACTGCTTGTACTTAATTCCGGTCAGGGATGACAAGTGGCCATGGATGGCAGAGTCTGCGGCTGGATACAAGTCCTCGAGAAGCAGCCTAAATATCCGCAGATTACTCTATGACCGAAACCCATTGTGTAGGCGGGACGGGATCTGTCGCTGTAGTTCAAGAGGGTCAAATCGCGGCGCTGTGGACATACTTCTCGAAAATACGCACCAATATCAGCGTTGTCGTTTCTGTACGCCACCATGCTCCACTTCTCCAGCTTCATCCGTTCAACGCGCCTCCTGCTCAGCCTGAAACGCACCCGACTCTCAAACTGCACGCACTCCTGCGCGGTCAGGACGAAGAACGAGCCAGGCGCCGGGGACGCCTTCCCCTCAAATATCGCCTCCATCTTCGCGGTCGTCTCTCCCGGATCGACCAGCGCCGGCCGATAAAACAGCAGGCGCGTCGTGGGCTCAAACGGCGACGCGTACCCGAAGAACGGGCTGGCAGCCAGCTGCGAGAACGACTGCTTCGCGGTGACCCGCGCCTCCCACACCCGAATGTCCTCCAGGTCCCGCGAAAAGTCGGCGGGCAATGCGGTCGTGATCGTGAACGGGATCGCGTAGTACGCCGTCGCGATGATGTTCTCGAACTCGACCAACCATGGGTCCGTGCGCACCTGTCGCGCACGCACGCGGCGGAGCCCCTCCGACAGGGGAATGGGCCAGACCCCAGTGTACGGCGCGATGTCGGAGAGCATGTGCCCGCTGAGAACGCGCGCGAGGAAGTCGGAGAGCCAGTGTGCGGGGTAGCCGACGCGATGCAGGTGCATAAGGAGCTCAAAGAATGCGACGAGGTTGTGCGGGAGCAACACTTTGTTCGGCGGCGGCTGCGAGTATCCGCAGACGAACACATTGAACAGGACACGCGTGAGCCACGTCGTGAGCTCATTGCGCGTGACGAGTTCCGCGTGGGGCCGGGGGAGCGGTTGCGAGCCCATGACGAGGACGTCCATCACTGGTTTTGAGCGGATTATGTGGCAGCCGAGGTAGCGAGGAATATCCTTGGGGAGGAGATGGGTGTAACTATGATAGAGGGCCACGGGTGAGAAGAGCCGGGATTTGTTCAACAAATACGTACGTGTAGAAGAACTGCTCGTTACCATTCCATACACCCATGTTGAGTAAGCTGTTGCTGGCTGCACCCGCTTGCGGGTGGTCCTGCAAGTTCGGAAGGACGAAAAGAGCTATGTTCATAGGACCATGCGTGTAGTCCCTGCCAATTGGTTTAGCGTGAAATAAAGGCGCTGCGACACAACCAAAGAACTCACGGAACATTGCTGAGCCACATTCTCGTATACCTTTTCGGGAACCCGGGCGGACGGATAACATCTCCTCCAAGCCGCATCTTCGCAAGCTCTTCAGGGAGCCCGCCACAGATGAGCTCGACAGTGATACGCCCGCGTAGGCCCCCGATGGCCTTGGCGACTCCTTCGAAGAACGTGCCGGCCACTTCATATGTCAGCGTGTCCATGACGATGCTGGGCTTCTTCTGTGCAACAGGATCGTGGCGGTTACAGAAGTCTGCCATATAACCCACAGCCTGAAAGGCATCGTACTTCAGGTCAGGGTAACCGTCTCCGCCAGGGTGATACGTTGCATTGTTATAATTGGCATCCTGCGGCTCATCAATGTAACGCTCAGGACAGCAGGCATATGAGAACATACAAAGAGCGTTATGTTGACCTTCCAGTCATTCGCGATATGGGCGTTGGCCTGGTCAGTTACGGATCAGTATTGAAGTCTATATGAAAGGCTGATGACGGCTGACCTTAGCAAGTGCGTGCCCGTCGATCATCGACGCGCGGTGCAGCTGGTCCCATGCGGCGTTGAAATTGGACGGATTGAACGCCCGGGGAGGCAGGAACACCTGCGTCTGTTCATACCAGAGCTCTTCGTATCCGGTCACCCTGCCCTTGACGTGCGAAGCTTGCATCTGGTCCACTAAGGAGTCAATGTTCTGCTCCAAGAGCGCACGCGCCTGGCTGAGAGATGCGCCCCGGGGCACGAACTTGAGGCTCATGAGCATGTCGACGGGCATCGCACGGATCGACTCCGCCATCGCCCTGCGCTGCTTCGCACTAGCCTCCTCGATCTTCCGCTGCAGCTCTGCATTTCCCGTTTTCAAGCCGATGAGCCCGATGTCTGTGTGCAAGGCTTCCGCACTCTGGTGTTGGTGCATCGAGAGCATCGTTTTCGTCGATTTTTTGGTGGTGAGCCAGTATTCGAGCGTGCGAAGGACGCCGGGGATAGCATCTTTGTCTAGGTGCAGCCATTGAGGTAGGCTCGGGGACGACGTCGACAGGCGTGCCCGAATATCCTCCATGACCTTCCGGAGACTACGGATTGGTGAGTGACGTTGACGGACTCCCGATATATGCGTACGCACCAGCTGTGGGAGTAGTTCGGCATGACGGGCGCAAGGAACATATACATCAGCGTGGACTTGATTTCGTCGCGCGACTTAGGCTCGTTAGTGCGATTCAGGTTGTCCAGTAGGATAAGCATGCAGAGATCGCGCGCGATCGCAGCCTCGTGGATGTCGAGCATCGTCAAGTGAGTGCGGAAAACGGCTTGCTTTGTGCGAGAAAGTGCCTTGTATGCGTCGAAGACTCCGCAGATGGTGCCAAAGGCATGGCGCCCTGATACGTTATTGCTGTAAGCCAAACGTTGGAGTCAATATATGATGGACGCCCACCATCTCCCACTCCTCCGAAAAGGAACGCCATCTCAGAAAGCTTCTCCTTTGGAAGCTTGTTGAAGTCCAGGACATCCCGGTCGGTACGAGATCCCCAGCCGTCCACCAGGTTGATGATAGGGTCATTCCCAATCTGCTCAGCAAACTTCTCAAGTACTGTCTCGAAGTTTTAGCTTGACAGCTTACCGAGTAGTATTCCTTCGTATCGTCCCTGAAAGGCACAGACCATTTGTCAGCGCGAACGGTGCACAAGGAATATAAGACATGTACAATACCCACAATGGCTTCGAAAAGAGAGGCAAACGAGATAAACTGCTCATGGCAACTTCGCTCTGCTCGGCGAACGCCTTTACGTCGGGCGCCGTTGCGTCCCATTCCTCCCACGTGCGAACCAGATCCTCAGCCGCTGCGGCATTTCCGAGTCCTACAGACGCAGTCTCAGCGGCCTTCCGGAGCTCTTTGATACCGGCTTCGTTGGCACGGAGGTCGGTTTGCGATATAGCCCTTGGGCGAACGCCGAGAGAGAGCGCCTTGGCAAGTCGATTCGATAGCCTCACGAGGAGGTCCGGCTTGGTGTCTTTTCCATCAAGGAGTCTCCACGAGCGAAGGACAGCGTCGATGCAACCGGCATAGTCCCCAATCTCATATAGTGCTGCACTGAGGTTGGAGGGATAGACGGGATCTGTTGGATCTGTTTGTTCTGCCTGTGAACAGTCATGCACTAGGTAGTGTATTTCACAAGGGATTCGTTCGTAAATGAAATAAGTACCTTGGAGTACAGATCCACAGCTCTACAATCAATCGGTGATCAGCGATGAAAGTCACCAAAACGTGTACAACAACTAGATACGGTCTGTGCCTACCTTTGCAAGCGCCCCGCTTTGAAATGATCATTTCCTTCGAGTTTGAACTTTTCCGCTTGGCGATCCATTCCTGAGTGGGGGTGAGTGAGTGAGTGAGTGGGGGTGGTTTTGGAGGCCACGTCGCGTACGCGAAAGAGGAACAGGTCGCGTACGTACTTATACGCGGCTGCGACGCGTCGGATATAAGCGCTCGTGCGCCACAGACGCGACTCCATGAGCGAGACTGCAACGAGACTGACCTCAATTGCGGTGAACAGTTAGTGTTATAAACATGCGTTTGCAATATTGGATAGTTAGTCAGTGGTGTGTTACAGATGCATAATATGGTCTTATAAAGGCCCAGGGAGTAGCAGTGAACGCGCCTGCGCTGCGCCCTCTTCACCGGCATTGGCACGTAAATTGGCCGCCCCTCCGAGACGTTCCCTACGCGTCGCGACGCGTCTTGCAGCAAGTTAGGAGACGTAGCACTGGATTATAGTTGAGCAACATACGAGCACATCGGATGATGCATCCGAAAAACGATAGTAATCCGTAGCCGTAGTCAGACTCCGCGCGACCAAGCATCGAGTCTTCGCCGCGAGGCCACCTCACGATCCACAAACTACTCCCGGATCGGAACCCATTGTGAAGCCGGAACGGAGTTTGCCGCTGTGGTTCATGACTGTCAAATTGCGGTTCGGTGACCATGCTTCCGAGCTGCACATACCAATCTGAGCGTTGTCATCCCGGTAGACCACCATTCTCCACTTCTCCTGCCTCATCCGCTTGACTCGATGCCTGCTCAGCCTGAACCACACCCGGCTTTCGTATTGCACGCACTCTTGCGCGGTCAGGACGAAGAACGAGCCAGGCGCAGGAGACACCTTCCCCTCAAATATCGCCTTCATCTTCTTGATGGTGTCCTCCGGGTCGACCAGTGCCGGGCGGTAGAACAGCAGGCGCGTCGTGGGCTCAAACGGCGAGGCATACTCAGCGAACAGGCTCGACGACATCGCAAACGGCAGCGTCGCGGTCACCTTCGCCTCCCATATCTGTATGTCCTGAGGGTCGCGCGAGAAGTCGACAGGGAGCGCGGTCGCAATTGCGAATGGGATCCCGTAGTACCCCGTCGCGATGATGTTCTCGAACTCGACCAGCCACGGATCTGTGCGCACCTGGCGCGGGCGCACGTATTGACGTGCGTCAGACACAGGGATGGGCCACTTCCCAGTGTACGGCGCGATATCGGAGAGCATGCTGCCGCTGAGGACGCGTGCGAGGAAGTCGGAGAGCCAATGGGCGGGAAAGCCGACGCGGTGCAGGTGCATGAGAAGCCCGAAGAACGCGACGAGGTTGTTCGGGAGCCGCACGTTGCCCGGGGGGTCCTTCGTGCGGCCAGTGACGAAGGTGTTGAAGAGGACACGCGTGAGCCAGGCCGTGAGCTCATCGCGCGAGGCGAGCTCGGTGAGGTGACGCGGGAGCGGCAGCAGGCCCATTGCGAGGACCTCCATGACGGCTTGTGGGCGAGTAAGACGGCAACCAAGGTAGCGGGGGATGTCGCGTGGGAGCAGATGAGTGTACCTGTGGATCGCCGGGTTGTCAACTTGAAATCAGCGCAGGCGGTAGACGAGAGGAAACATACGTGTAGAAGTATTGATCATCGTTGTCCCACACACTTGTGTTGAGCAAGCAGTTGCAGGCGGCAGCGGCCTGCGAGTCATCTTGCAGGTTTGGAACAATGAATACAGCCATGTTCATCGGTCCATGCGTGTAGTCCCTGACACTCGGTTCAGCGATATATCAGAGGCATTTTTAATGCAGCTCGAGTACTCACGGAACGTTGCTCAGCCATACTCTTGTATCCTTTCTCGGGAAAGTGACCGGACGGTTGACATCGCCTCCATACTGCATCCTCGCGAGCTCCTCCGAGATATCTCCGCAGATCAACTCGACAGTGAGGCGCCCTCGTAGGCCCTGGAAAGCGTTGGCGGTTTCTTCGAAAAACGCGCCTGCGACATCGTAAGACAGTGTCGCCATGCCGATGTCGCCTCTGTCCACTGCACGAGGGTCGCGGCGATTGTTGAAGTCGGCCATGAAGCCCGTGGCCTCGAAGACGTCGTACTTCACGTCCGGGTATCCGTCTCCCTCAGGGTAATCAGGTTGATATTTTGGATTGTTGTCATTCACATCCTACAAAGCTAACCGATCATCAACAAGCTCAAACAACAGCGACAGCCAGGAAGCTTACGAAGAGCGTGATGTTGACCTTCCAATCATTCGCGATATGGGCGTCGACCTATAAGTTTGGTATGGATTCAGCTTTCAACTTAGCATGAAAGCTGAACGGCGGCTTACTTCATTGAGCTCGGCCTCATCGATACCCTCCTCCTCGCGCTTCAGCTCATCCCATGCAGCATCGAATCCATCATGACACGCCATGAATCGTTTGGGAGGCAGAAGAACCTTCGTCCGCCCGTACCACTGCTCCTCGTATCCCGTCTCCCTGCCTTTCCTAAACGATTCCTGCAGTGCATCCACGATCACTTCGAGGTGCTCTTCCAGAAAGGCGCGAGCCTTCCTCGGAGACAAGCCCTGTGGAACGAAGGACAGAGCCATGATTCTTTCGTCGGACATGGCCGTGCGCTCCAGCGCTCCGTGCCCTACTTCTGGTTTCTGGTGCTCGTGCAGTGAGAGAAACGTCTTCGTCGATTTGGGGGTGGTGAGCCAGTAGTCGAGCGCCCGCAGGATGCCAGGGATAGAGCCTTTCTTTACGTGCAGCCATTCGGGTAGGTCCGCGGTAGTTGTCGATAGACGTGTACGGATGTTCTCCATGACGTTTTCGAGGCTACAGACGAATGAGCGACACACAGACCACGAACGTCGACATACCGTTACGCACCGTGTATAGCAGTAGCTCGGCATGAGAGGCACGAGGAACGTGTACATTAGCGTAGCTTTGATCTCGTCGCGGACATGAGGCTCGTCAGCGTGCGTTAGGTCTTCCAAAAGGATAAGCATGCAGAGGTCGCGTGCGATCGTAGCCTCGTGAATATCCAGCATCGTCAAATGGGTATGAAAAGTGGCTTGTCTTGCGTGTGGGAGCTGCTGGTATGCTTCGAAGAGCCTGGAGATGGTGCCAAAGGCATGACGTCCTAGTAAGCCAAAAGTGTGAGCTACTGCATGTTCAGTCAACAGACGGGTATCGCCTACCGTCCCCGACCCCTCCGAAGAGAAACGCCAACTCAGAAAGCTTCTCTTGCGAAAGTTGATTGAGGTCCAGCACATCTTGCTCCCGCTGATTTCGAGGATCCTAGCCGTCCAATAGATTGATGATGGGATCGCCTCCAATCTGTGCATGAAAATTACATCAAGAATTGCATCGAGAGTCCTGACTGGCAGGATTACTGTGTAGTTCTCCTTCCTGTCGTCCCTGGAAGGCTGTAAGCGCGGGGGGTCGACTTGGAGCATAGATCATGCATGATGCTCACAAAGGTTTCGAAAAGATAGGTAAACGAGACAAGCCTTTCAGGCCGTCTGCGCTCTTCTCACAGTACGCCCTCACGTCAGGCGCTGTCTGATCCCATTCCTTCCACATGAGGAGCAGGTCCTCAAGACTGCTGTCAGGGATCGACAGGTTTTGCGAGGCCTCTCGAAGAGCGTTGATACTGTCATCTGCTTTTCGAAGCATGTCTTCGGTGATTGTCTTCGCGCGGACGCCTAGAGAGAGAGCCTTGGCAAGTCTGCTAGACAGGCGCACGATGAGATCCGGTTTTGCGTCAGGCTTCCCATTGAGCAGGCTCCATGCCCGCAAGATGGCGTGGGCGCAGCCGGCATAATCGCCCACTTCGTACAGCGCGGCGCTGAGGTTCGAAGGGTAAACGGGATCTGTCGGATCTGCGTGTTCTGCCTGTCATCGCACTGAGCGATGCCATATCGCCCTGCGACTGATGCATATACGTGATACTCTACCTTGGTGTAAAGATCGACAGCCCTACAGCGGATACGGTCAGCAAAATTAACCGGATAGGGCGATCCCGATTGCCATAGATAACGCATACATACCTTACCAATTGACCCGCCTTGAAGAACTCATTCCCTTTCTGTTTGAACTCTACCGCAGACATAGACGCCATGGCAGAGAGAGATGAATGATATACAATACGTGAGTAAGACGTGTGACTCAGGAATAGATTGAAAAAGCTTTGTGAGGTGATACTCAGGCTGCTCGAGCAATCACGATGAGAACGATGCAAGAACGACGAGAGGCGGAGTCGTGAGCGCCCAAATCTGTCTTCTGAAGATTCCCATGGGCGTGCGGATGACCCCATATACATAGCCGGGTGAGTCCGTAACTGTGAATTTCTGCGAGGTTAACCCTACTTCTCTGTAATCAGATCCCACTGTGCAGCCGGGACAGGCTCTGTCGCTGCGATTCAAGACCGTCAAACTGTGATGCCGTGGACATGCTTCCGGATAGAACATACCTATCTCGGCAAGGTCGTTGCGGTATACCACCATGCTCCATTTCTCCTGCTTCATCCGCTCGACGCGCCTCCTGCTCAGCCTGAACCGCACCCGAGTGCGGTACTGCACGTACTCCTGCGCAGTCAACACGAAGAACGAGCCAGGCACAGGAGAGACCTTCCCCTCGAATATAGCCCCCATCTTCTCGACCGTATCCTCCGGGCTGACCAGCGCGGGCCGGTAGAACAGCAGGCGCGTCGTGGGCTGGTACGGCGCCGAGTTTCCAAAGGCCGCAATTGCAGACATCGCAAACGGCAGCGTCACATACACCTTGGCCTCCCACACGCGTATGTCCTCCAGATCGCGCGAGAAGTCCGCCGGGAGCGCGCTCGCGATGGAGAAGGGGATCCCGTAGTACGCCGTCGCGATGATGTTCTCGAACTCGACCAGCCACGGATCCGTGCGCACCTGGCGCGCGCGCACACGCCGTGTCCCGTCGGTCACGGGGATCGGCCACAGTCCGGTGTATGGCGCGATGTCGGAGAGCATGCGCCCGCTGAGGACGCGCGCGAGGAAGTCGGAAAGCCAGTGGGCGGGGAAGCCGACGCGGTGCAGGTGCATGAGGAGTCCGAAGAATGCGACGAGGTTGTGCGGGAGCCGCACGTTGTTCGGCGACGGCTGAGTGCGCCCGGAGATAAACACGTTAAACAGGACGCGTGTGAGCCACGTCGTAAGCTCGTCGCGCGTAGCGAGCTCCGCGAGGGGCCGGGGGAGCGGCTGCGAGCCCATGACGAGGATTTCCATCACTGCGTGCGGACGGATTATGCGGCAGCCCAGGTAGCGAGGGACATCCTTCGGGAGGAGATGAGTGTACCTGGAAGGTGGCCAGTCAGAAAGGCTCTGAGAGTGAAGCGTGAAAACGCACGTGTAGAAGAAATGGTCATCGTCTTTCCATACGCCCAGGTTGAGCAAACAGTTACAAGCGGCAGCCGCTTGCGGGTGGTCTTGTAAGTTCGGAAGGATGAAGACAGCCATGTTCATCGGCCCATGCGTGTAGTCCCTGCCAGCCAGTTCAGCGTAAGTCGAAGGCGCGTTCAGAGCACTATGCAACTCACGGGACGTTGCTAAGCCACATCCTCGTATACTTCCGCGGGAAGGCCGGTGGACGATTGATATCGCCTCCGAGACGCATTTTCGCAAGCTCTTCGGAGAGCCCACCACAGACGAGCTCGACAGTGATGCGCCCGCGCAGGCCTCGAATAGCATGCGCAACGCCTTCGAAGAAGGTGCTCGCGACTTCGTACGTCACCGTGTCTATGCCGATGCTGGGCTTTTCTAGGGCATCGGGGTCGTGACGGTTGTTGAAGTCCGACATGAAGCTCACGGCCTCGAAGGCGTCGTATTTCAGGTCAGGGTAGCCGTCGCCGCCAGGGTGGTAATCATCATTGTTATGGTTTGCGTCCTGCGGGGCAAACTGATTGGCGGGATGCTCACAGGAAAGCGGGGATATAAACCTACGAAGAGCGTAATGTTGACCTCCCAATCATCCGCAATATGAGCAGCGACCTAGTATGATATGGTAGTCATGTATTTGTTGGCTTCGAGGGCGGACGACGACTCACCTCGCGAAACGTAGACTTCTTGATACTCGGCGGATGCTTGATTTGCTCCCATCCATCCACAAATCCGTTATGGATTGGCCTGAACGGCCAGGGCGGCAGGAACACCTTCGTCCGCTCATACCAGATCTCCTCGTACCCGGTGATCCTGCCCTTGATGTATGATTCCGCCAGCGTGTCCACGAGCGAGTCCATATTCTTCTCCAAGAGCGCGCGCGCCTGGCTGGGAGACGCGCCTGGGGGAACGAACGGGAAGTCCATGATCATGTCGTCGGTCATGGAGCGCAGCGATTCCTCCATCTCCCTACGCTGCTCGGCCTTGGATTCCTCGATCTTCCGCTGCAGCGCTTCGTTTCCCGTCTGCAGGGCTATGAGCTCCATGGCTTGCTGCGAGGCTTCTGCGTTCTGATGATGGTGCGAGGCCAGCATCGTCTTGGTCGATTTCTTGGTGGTGAGCCAGTAATTGAGTATACGGAGGACGCCGGGGATAGCGTCTCTGTCTAGATGCAGCCATTCGGGTAGGTTGGGGGTGTCTGTCGACAGGCGTTCACGAACGTCCTCCATAACCTTTCGGAGACTACGGATTCATAAGCGACGCATGGCATGTAGAAGATGGTGTACGCACCAGCTATGGCAGTAGCTCGGCATGACGGGCGCGAGGAACATGTACATCAGTGTAGACTTGATCTCATCGCGCATGTTAGGCTCGTAAGCGCGGTTCAGATCATCCAACAGGATGAGCATGCAGAGGTCTCGCGCGATCGCGGCCTCGTGGATGTCCAGCATCGTCAGGTGGGTACGGAATACGGACTTTTTGGAACGAGGAAGTGCCGCATATGCGTCGAACACCCCCGAGATGGTCCCAAAGGCATGTCGTCCTGATATACCACGGCTATGAGCGGAATATCAAGGCCATCATATAATGACCGCTTACCATCTCCGACTCCGCCGAAAAGGAACGCGACCTCGGAAAGCCTCTCCTTCGGAAGCTCATTGAGTTTCAGAACGTCGGGCTCAGTGCGAGCTCCCCAGCCATCCACTAGGTTGATTATAGGATCGTTCCCTATCTGCTCATCAAACACATCTTAGGCACGATCTTGGACATTTAGCTGAAGGACTTACTGAATAGTACTCCTTTGCATCGTCCCTAGGAGGTACAGGTCAATTGTCAGAGCGAACAGCGGACCAGAAGCGTACGGCATAGACCATACTCACAATGGTTTCGCAAAGAGGGGCAAACGAGATAAGTTGCTAAGGGCGAGGCCGTTCTGCTCAGCACACGCCTTCACGTTGGGGACCGTTGCATCCCATTCCTGCCACATGCGGGTCAGATCTGCTCTTGTTGCGGGATTAACTGCCTCCGAAGCAATCTCAGAGGCCGCACGAAGCCCCTTGATGCTGGCTTCATCGACATAGAGGTCATTTTGAGATATCGCCCTTGCTCGAACGCCCAGAGAGAGCGCTTTGGCCAGTCGGTTTGACAACTTCACCACGAGATCCTGTTTTGAGGTAGATTGAACATCCAGAAGTTTCCAGGCGCGTAGGACAGCGCGGACACAGCCCGCATAATCTCCAACCTCATACAGCGCTGCACTGAGGTTGGAGGGATAAACTGGGTCCGTTGAATCGGCTTGTTCTGCCTACAAGTACACGCTGAGCTGTGTATCCACGCGAGAGATTGCATGGCAGAGACTGTACCTTTGAGTAGAGTTCAACAGCTCTGAGAAAGGGCGTTCTCAGCCAAGAAATACACATCTCGGAGACGCGCTGTACTGTACAGTCATACCTTGCTAGCTGACCTGCCTTGAAACACTCGTTTCCTTTCGCTTTCAGCTTTGCAGCATTGTTGTCCATAACGCAGAAGCAAAAGCGAGGCTCTTGACGAACAGTACTGCAAGACAACGAGACTCAGAGAAGTTGGAACTGGGAGAAGACTCGCGATCATCGGCGCACCCCCTCCTCCATCTCATAGCCGCCCATGCGCCACAAGCGCGACCGAGCTGGCTGTGGTTGCTTGAAGTTGGTTAGAGAAGCCCTTTGCTCGTATCTCTTAGTGAGATATTGAGAGCAGCCACTAGAAATGCCAGCTGCCCTTAGTAACACGTAGTAAGCGAGGAGAACCCCGGAGAAGAGAGCGAATGAGTACTTACGCGAGCATCACGTGAGCGTATGTAATGGTCGAAATGTCGCGACGCGCAGCGCCCCGTCGTCGTCGCGTCGTCCATCCTCCCGTCTTGCCACAGCCAGCTTCAGAATAACAGCTTGTTCTCAGCTCCAGCAGCACAGAGTATCCAGCGTTCAAGTACTTTGAGCAGTCTTCTCATACCACTATGCCTGCTCGCGCGACGCGCTCGAAGGCCAAACCGTTGGCAGACGGGAAGAAGAAGCGCCACGTCCCAGCAGACAACTTCGAACACGACGAAGAGAGTGGAAGAGAAGACGATATTCACGAAGACGCGTACGAGGACGCAGACGACGCGTCGGAAGTAGAGTCATTGGACAGCGACGCGCTCGACGAAGACGACGTCAAACCTGCAAGCCGGAAGCGCAAGCGACCCGCTGCTACCGCCAAGAAGGCGCCAGCGAAGAACGCGGGTAAGAAGACGTCGCCCAAGAAAGCCGGGGCATCGCCTCGGAAGAAGCGCAAGTCGGCGAAGGACGAGGAGGCGGAAGACGAAGACTATCTTGAGCTTGAAGAGGGACAGGAGGTGGTCGGCGTGGTCGTGCAGGCACCGAAGACCGGAAGAGGTACGTTACGTTCTTGCATACGCGCAAACGGCAGGGTGTTGAATGGAGTGGGCCAGTTCCTCCTGGGCAGATCTCGAAGAATACCCTGGATTTTCTCTCAGAGTTGAAGAAACCCGAGTGCAATGATCGAGAGTGGTACGTCTACTCATTCTCGGGTTCATAGGAGCGGTTGGTTAGATAACTGATGCTTCGTAGGTTCAAACTCCATGGTACGTTCGACGCTGCGTCGTGTCAAATGGCTTGAACTCACTACTTGGGTTGTAGAGCCGGTATATCGTCTTGCAGAAGGCGAGTGGAAGGCGTTCGTGGAAGAGTTCACCGACCTGCTAGTGGAGGTCGACCCGCAAATTCCCCACCTCCCGCCCAAAGACGTGATTCACCGCATCTACCGTGATGTGTGTGATGTGACTGTGCATGCAGGGCCCCGGTATTTATTGCGTGCCCACAGGTTCGCTTCAGCAACGACAAGACGCCGTACAAGACAGGATTCTCCGCGAGTTTCTCGCGAAGCGGGCGCAAGGGTATATTTGCTGCTTGTGAGTCTCGTGCTAGCCCTCGTAACCCTCCACCGCCTCATTGAGCATTATTCACAACAGACCATGTGTACGCTTCGTCTATCGCCCACATTGTATGAATTGCATCTAACGATGAGTCGCACTTGGTCCGTGTGCACAGTGCTAGTGAGTCTTCTTGCTGAAAACGCTACCAGCCTGCTCACCAACAGGATTCTAGTCAAAGGAGGAGGCGAGAGCCTCATAGCCGCCGGGAGCTGGTGCCCCGGGAAGAACGAGCTCCAGACCATCCGGTAAGTCCCTCACACCACCCACCTCTCTGCCTATCACTGAGAGACCTCACATCACCGTGTTCGCATCGCACAGAAACAACCTGCTACGCTCCACCCGCCGCTTGCGGCAGATTATCTCCGCACCCGAGTTTGAAGCGCTCTTTGGGCCCGCACATCCACATCCGAAGGGAGGGCGCCAGAACGTGTTCGGGTTCGAGGACGAGCTGAAGGTCGCGCCAAAGGGCGTCGACAAGACGCACAAGTGAGTACCTCCCGCGAACATCTACGCATCTAGCTGACTTGCCTTCGCGTTGCCGCAGGGACATCGACCTCTTGAAGTGCCGCTCGTTCGCAGTGATCCACAAGTATGCTCGATGACGACGTCCTTCGTGGGATTGCGCTGATTGTGACCACAACGCAGGTTCACCGATCAGCAGGTGCTCGCGCCGGACTTCAAAAAGGAACTCGCGAGAATCGTGCAGATCGTGCGGCCATTCGTGCACTGGTACGCCCTCGTCCGTCCATTGGTGAATATGTACTCATCTAGCGCGTTCTTAGTTTGAACGACCTGATGACGATCCAGGACGCTGACAGTAGCGGGTCAGAGGATGAGCCTGAGGATGGTGAGGAAGATCAGGACGATGACGACGATGCGGATGACGAGTAGCGTTGAGTACAGTGCCCGCGTTCTCGCCATAACGCTGATGCTGTACTTGGCCCAGCGTAATCTGCCAGCATTTGGCCTGTTTCTTACATCCTCCCATGCATTGCGTCTGGGTATGCCTTGTATGCGACCTTGTCGTTCATATCCAGCTTCGTGCTATTATTCGTTTTGCGGAGCTGCTTAGGGTTTGCAATATCAGCAGAGACGGTAGGCTCGTAAACCAGCCGATCGGTTCGGTCATATTGGAACTCCGTCAGTGAGGGCCGGATCGCGCGCGAGGCGGGCTACAGGCTCGTGTGGATCGACTCGTGCTGCATCGACAAGGCCAGCAGCTCGGAGCTCTCCGAGGCGATCAACTCGATGTTCGAGTGGTACAGTGAGGCAGACGTTTGCTATGCTTACCTCGCAGATGTGCCCGACGACGAGGACCCGAGGTTGCTAGACTCCGTGTTCCGTGAGAGCAGATGGCATCGGCGCGGGTGGACGCTCCAGGAGCTCATCGCGCCCGAGCGGGTCATTTTCCTGTCCTGCACATGGCGCTTTCTGGGGACGAAGACCGGGCTGGCGTCGACGCTGGAGCAGATCACCAACGTCGACTTCGCGATCCTGACCGGGCGGACGACGCTAACCTCCATCAGCGTGGCGAAGCGCATGTCCTGGGCAGCCACGCGCTGGACGACGCGCGTCGAAGACCGCGCGTACTCGCTCCTGGGCCTCTTCGGCGTGCACATGTCCCCGATCTACGGGGAGGGCGCGAACGCGTTCCTGCGCCTGCAGGAGGAGATCATCAAGACGATCCCGGACCAGAGCATCTTCGCCTGGGGACGCACCTGCACGCTGCTCTCGCTCGACAAGGCGCGGTTTAGCGTCCCAGGCAGCCATCTCCCCAGTCTGCTCGCCCCGTCCCCGACGCATTTCGAAGGCTTCGGTGACGTCGCTCCCCTTGCACCTGCAAACTTCGCCGTGCACCTCAACAAGCCGCCGTGGTACGAGCTGCCCCCGCTACACTGCGCCTTCACCCCGCAGGGCGTCCGCGTCCGTCTGCTCGGGACACTCCTCTTCCGCAACGACCGCATCGCGCATGCTGTGCTCCACGCGGACGGGACGATCGCCGGGTGCGACGAGTGCGAGCGCCTCGCGCGTCCCGATGCCTGCACGCTCGTCCTGCTTCGCTGTCAAGACGGCGCCGGCGCCCTCATTGCACTTGCACTGTATTGCCAAAGCCCCAATATAGAGGGGCAGGAGAACCTCACCATCGCGTCGCACGCGTACTGTGGCAATCCCGGTCATGCGCCGTTCCGCATTGTGCGCATCAGCAGGGACGCGCTGGACGAAGTCAGGAGCCTCCTCTCACCGACGCCTGTCAAGGTGTACATCCTGCGCCACTTCCAGGAGCCTCTGACAAGGGAGGGACGGCGCATCGGGTTCGCGAAGCAGCCGGGCGTGGAGTTGTGGCTTCCCGGCCCTGGTCGAGAGGCCTGCTTCCGCTTCGCCCCCGGATGTCTAGAGGAGTTGAACGCCGTCGGGTTCAAGGCGTCTCCGATGCAGTGCCAGCGCTCCGGGGATGAAATCCTTTTGACGACGTATCTCGCGCGTGAAGGACCTGAGGGGCTTGATCAGCGTATCAGGGTAAGACTTACCCTCACTCGCAGCCTGCGGAAACAGTTTGGGTACCTTCAGCAGCCACAAACCGTGGTCCATGCCTGCTTTGCCATCGCGCCCGACAGAGAAGACACGCTGCCAGATGAGAAGGTTGTACCATCACCAGTCTCTGCCCTTCCGTTTCTCAACGTCTTCCTTTCTACATGCAGGTTACTCAGAACGACGGGCATGCGACCGGGGTCAACGAAGGGAGCCACACTGTAGCGTTCTCCGCTGACTTCACCACTACGCGCGTAGTTGCGCAAGCGGAGTTCGATATCACCGTCGACGCCGAAGTGGAGGATGTCTCTTTGCTCAGGATCCTCCGACTCAGATTGGAACGGCCCTTGACCAGCTCGACGGTCGCCGACTCCAGAAACCTCTTGTTGTCGGTCGAGGTTTCGGAGCCGTATCGATGCGAGCAAATGGACGAAAGTGCTTAACGAGTATGGCGCATTCACTGCTGGGATCAACCAGTTACTCACTTTTGAACCAGTTACGTACATAGGCGCTGGGATGGCTTTATGTACTGAACCGATCCCCCGATTCTCTCAGGCTGCCGCCCTCTCCCGCATAGGTCTCAGTCAATCCACTGCTCAGCCACGCGTCTTATTCACGCATTGTCAAAAATCGTCTCCTCTCACTGTGATGGCTTCCACGACGGCGGCAGAGTACAAACAGAAAGGAAATGCATTCTTCAAGGCAGGTCAGCTGGCAAGGTGTCTGCGCATTATATTACTTATGAAGATCATTCTGCTGATCGCGTTCACTCCAGGGCTGTCGAGCTCTACACCAAGGTAGTGTATCACGCATATGCACCAATGACATCGCGATATGGCACAACTTAGTGCACGATGATAGGCCCAACACGCCGATCCGACCGACCCCATTTACCCTTCGAACCTCAGTGCCGCACAGTACGAAGTGGGCGACTATGCCAGCTGCGCCCGCGCCATCCTTCGAGCGTGGACTTTGCTGGATGGGAAGCCTGACCCCAAGCCAGATCTCATCGTGCGCCTGTCTAGCAGACTCGCCAAGGCTCTCTCTCTAGGCGTCCGGGCCAGGACAATCACCGAAGACGTGCTTCACCAAAATGACGCCAGTATCAATGCGCTTCGGACAGCCTCGCAAAGTCCATCGATCTCTGGTAGCAGTCGTGAAGATTTGCTCCTCATGTGGAAGGAATGGGACCAGACAGCACCCGACGTAAGGGCGTACTCTGAGAAGAGCGACGTTGGTCTGAAAGGCTTGTCTCGTTTACCCATCTTTTCGAAACCATTGTAAGCATCGTACACGATCCATGTTCCAAGTCGAAGATCCGCGCTTACAACTATGTTGCTCATCTAAGGGACGATAGGAAAGAAAACCTTTCGGTGGGCTTGCCAGCTACTACCTACTACGTGATGCCTGAAGTATAGTTGATGCACAGATAGGAGGCGATCGCATAATCAACCTATTGGATGGTTGGGATTCTCGCAATGAGCAAGACGCGCTGAACCTTTACAAGTTCTCACAAGAGAGGCTTTCCGGGTTAGCTTTCCTCTTCGGAGGAGTCGGGGACGGTAAGCGACACCGGCCTGTTGACTGAGCATGTGATGGCTCATAGCGATGGTTTTCTAGGACGTCATGCCTTTGGCACGATATCGGGCATATTTGATGCGTACAAGCAGCTCCCGCGCGCAAGACGGGCCGCTTTCCGTACCCATTTGACGATGCTGGACATCCATGACGCTACGATCGCACGCGACTTGTGCATGCTCATCCTGTTGGAAGACCTGGCCCACGCTGACGAGCCTCACGTGCGCGACGAGATCAAAGTTACGCTAATGTACATGTTCCTCGTGCCTATCATGCCGAGCTACTGCTATACACGGTGCGTATACCAACGTTCGCGGCATGTGCATCACTCATTCGCATGTAGTCTCCGAAAGGTCATGGAGACCATCCGTGCCCGCCTGTCGGTCAAGACCCCGAACCTACCCGAGTGGCTGCACGTAAACCAAGACGCCGTCCCTGGCGTCCTGCGGGCGCTCGACTACTGGCTCACCACTCCCAAATCGACCAAGAGGACGATCTCGCTACATGAGCACAAGCATCCTGAAGATTCGAACCGAGAACTGGAGCGCGACGCCTTGCGCACGAGCAACTCCGAGCTGAAGCGCAAGATTCTCGAGACCAGAGCGGATGAACGCAGGCAGCTGAAGGCGTCTCTCCGCGCGATGACCGGCGAGACGATCATAAGCCAAGGGTTGCCTTTCGTGCCCAGAGGCGCCTCCCCTAGGCAGGCGCGCGCCCTACTGGAGGAGAACATCGAGTCCGTCTTGGATGTGCTGCAGCGTTCGTATAAAAACGGCAGGATAACAGGATACGAGGAGTCTTGGTATGGGCGAGTGAAAGTGCTCCTGCCTCCCCAAGGATACATGGGATACCATGTCGGGTTCAAAGCCGCATGAGATCAGCTCAAGCGCGATCAGAGGATCGACGAGTCCGCACTGGTTGGGGTGAGCCGCCATTCGCCTTACTTGAAGAGTTCAACGTTAAGCTTGTATTGAGCCAGGTCGATGCCCATATTGTGAATGATTGGAAAGTCAACATCACGCTCTTCGTATGTTCCTCGATGGTCGCTGTCGCGCGAGCTTCCTATTGATCACTCTGCTATGATTGTAGGGTGCAAAAGAAGACAATCCAAAACACCCTGGAGGGGACCACTGCCCGGATCTGAAGTACGACGTCTTCGAGACCACGAGCTTCATGTCCGACTTTAACAATCGCCGCGACCCTCATGCGCTAGACAGGGCCAGCATCGGCATGGAAACACTGTCCTACGATGTCGCAGGCGCGTTTTTCGAAGAAGCCGCCAACGCTATCCCAGGGCCTACGCGGGAGCCTCACTGTCGAGTTAATCTGCGGCGAGCTCTCTGAAGAGCTCGCGAAGATGCGGCGCGGAGGCGATATCAGCCGCCCTTCCAGTTTCCCTAGGAAATATACGAGAATGTGGCTGAGCAATGTCCCGTGAGTGTTTTAGCATCACGCAAGTGCCTCCGATCTGTCGCTGAACCGAGTGCCAGGGACTACACACATGGGCCGATGAACATGGCTGTCTTCATTGTCCCAAGCCTGCAAGACGACTCGCAAGCCGCTGCCGCTTGTAACTGCTTGCTCAACACGAGTGTGTGGGAAGACGATGACCAGTACTTTTACACGTATGTCTCCACTCGTGCATCTTCCATGCTAGTCTGACCACTCGACAACTAGGTACACTCATCTACTCCCCAAAGAAATTCCCCGCTACCTTGGCTGCCGCATCACCCGCCCGCAGGCGGTCATGGAGGTCCTCGCGATGGGCCTGCTCCCGCTCCCGCGTCCCCTCACCGAGTTAGCATCGCGTGATGAGCTCACGACCTGGCTCACGCGTGTCCTCTTCAACACCTTCGTCACCGGCCGCACGAAAGAACCCCCAGGCAACGTGCGGCTCCCGAACAACCTCGTCGCGTTCTTCGGGCTTCTCATGCACCTGCACCGCGTCGGCTTCCCCGCCCATTGGCTCTCTGACTTCCTCGCACGCGTCCTCAGCGGCCGCATGCTCTCCGATATTGCGCCGTACACCGGAAAGTGGCCCATCCCTGTGTCAGACGGACTCCATCGCGTTCGCGCACGACATGTGCGGACGGACCCGTGGCTGGTCGAGTTTGAGAACATCATCGCGACGGGGTACTACGGGATCCCATTCGCAATCGCGACCGCGCTCCCTGTCGACTTCTCGCGGGACCCAGAGGATATACAGGTGTGGGAGGCGAAGGTCACCCGGGCGCTGTTCGTCGAGTCTCTGTCTCCATCTGAGCCCACGACGCGACTGCTATTCTACTGCCCGGCACTGGTAGACCCGGAGGAGACGATAGAGAAGATGAGGGCGATATTCGAGGGGAAGGAGTCCCCTGCGCCTGGCTCATTCTTCGTCCTGACAGCGCAGGAGTACGTGCAGTATCGAATTCGGGTGCGATTTAGGCTGAGCAAGAGGCGCGTCGAGCGGATGAAGCAGGAGAAATGGTGCATGGTGGCCTACCGGGACGACAACAGCAAAATAGGTAAGTGATATGCGGAAACACACCTACAGAGCTGCAAATTGATGACTGCGACTCGCAGCGACAGAGCCTGTTCCTATGGAAAGATGGTCTACGATAGCAAGCGAGGTTTCCGATAGTCAGGGTAACTGAAAAACTTGTTATTTAGTCAGACTGGCCATGGGTCGAGGAGCATCTTCTCTAGTAACTTAGCTGTTTCTGGACAGCCCTCACCGGAGCAGTAGGCTTGAAAGTTATTTGTGTTTCACGGATGAATATTGAACTCGAAAAAGAGTGGTGGTGGAGAGAGAGAGGAGTGCAAGAAAGAGAATCGATTGGAAAGAGAATCGATTGGACGGCCTCCATATAAGGAGGACTTGCAAGCTTGTACAGTCGATCAATTCAGATCATTATTAGGCGCTCAAAGTCCGGTAGCTCTCAGATCTGAGAACTCCGCCGCCGCGCCCTTTCCTCCTCCCTCCATCTGCCCAACGCCTGTCCTCAGGACACCATCTCTTGGCTCACTGTTCGTGCCATAGCCCCTTTGAGAAGAGAACACGGTGGCTGGAAGAGCGCTCTTTCGACTCACCCGCCTGCGCGCGCCTTTGTCGAGCTTCCGCACACCGCTCAGGTCTTCTCCTAGGGCCCAACAGTTACTCTGCTCCCACTCCAAGCTTCCTCTAGTGCGGCGGTCTCCTATCCCTGCACAAAATTTGAACATGGTAAAGTCTGGGAAACCTGGCTTCTACGCCGTCGCTCGGGGACGCGTCCCCGGTGTCTACACCACCTGGTGTGTACGTTGATTCGTTCGCTGATAGGCTCTCGGACATTCACTCTGCTCCTCCAGGGACGAATGCCAAGCGCAAACAGCTGGGTTCGCTGGTAACAAGCATCACAAATTCGCCTCCCTCGAGCAGGCGAAACAATATCTCACCGAACACGGCGTTCCTACCGGCTCCGTGAACAGCACGTCCGCAGCCTCCTCTTCAACCCCCTCCTCCTCGCGCACTCTACAGCGTGGCTCCGCGCTTCGTGGAAGAACCCATGGAAGCACACCCTATGCCCGTACCCAACCCCCTGCTGCGAAGACGTCGCAGGACTCGGCGCGCTCTGGCAGCTCGAATTCACAATGGGCCGCGCTCGCCTCCGAGGTCATAGAAGATGAGTCCGGTTGGGATGTCGTCTACTCCGATGGTGCGTGCAAGGGCAACGGCAAGACAGGCTCGATCGCTGGCGTCGGTGTCTGGTGGGGACAAAATGACGCAAGGTGCGTAGAGATTTGTCCCGCGCGGACGCAACCTGACGTGCGTGCTTAGGAACATAGCAGAAAGGTGTCCTGGCGGACAGACAAACAACCGCGCGGAGCTCATCGTGCGTAGAGCTCGTTTCTACACACCCCTACCAATCTCACATCTGCACATAGGCGATCGTTCGCGTCCTCGAGACAACTCCACACACGAAGCGGCCGCTGCTCATCAAGACCGACTCAAAGTACAGCATCAGCTGTGAGGCCAGCCTCTGAAACACGTGCGTGCACTACTTATACGCTTCTGTTCTAGGCTTCCGACATTGGATGCCGAAGTGGCTGAAAAACAACTTCCGGACCGCCTCCGGAGAGCCTGTCAAGAACGCGCCCCTCATCCGATATCTTTCTGCGCTGCTCGACTTGCGCGCACGCGAGGGTCAAAAAGTGAGCGCGTCTGCGTTGCCTACAGCTCAATTGTGCTCACTCCCCGTCACAGATACATCTACAATACATCAAGGGTCACGCCGGCCATGAAGGCAATGAAGGCGCAGATCAGCAGGCGAACATCGGCGCAACATTACCCTCGGAGCCTGAGCGCGACTGGGAGGCACTCATGAGCGCGACGGTGCGCGCATCGCGCCCCGCGTTTTTCGCGTAACTCACCCCCGCATAGTTCGCGTCAGGCAACAGTGGAGACGCGGCATCGTCACAGAAGAAAGCAGGGACGGCAGCCATGTCAAATTCTGAGCTCGAGGTAAGCTGGGCCGAACCAAATATCACTATGACGTTATGTCCTTACGTCTGTTGCTCGATAGGCGTATGCGGCAGGGCTAGGGGACGACGATGAGCTCTTGGATGAGTTGAGTGGCGCTTGATTCCTGTGTGATATTCGGGTTTATCGTGCATGTACCTGAGAGCGTACGCATGAAGTCGCTCTTCGAACGCCTCCCAACGCACCACTCTCTGAATTCTGCTGTTGCCTTCTCTCGCTCGAAGATGCGAAGCTTAGCCTTCTCTTCCTGGATGTGTTGTCGCTCGTGTTGCTGTGCTTGGTACGGTTTGACTGTGAAACGGGCCCTGATCATCACTCCGGATCGCTTTCTTGCCTCGCGCGCTAGTGCGGTTGACAGGTCTGTTATCATCGGCTTTACCGTGGGTTCAATTACACCCTGTCGCTCTACGTTGACGTTAGGTTGCCTGACATATAGATATAGGATATCGAGCCGTTGTCGCATTCACGCGACCAGGTCCTGCCCTCAACTACAAATCAGATAACTGCGCAGCGGTATCAGGCCCGCTCTCATGAGTCACATCAGGACCTTTCCCTTCCCCATCTGCAGCCGATTTCTGGCAACAGATATCCAGCCCTGGTGAGCCCAGAAATGGCGGTGCGGGCTGTGATGCTAACTTAGTACTGGCAGAGCGCAATGCCACGCTTCCTGGATACTTCCACCGGCCAGTTTGTCTGGAGGGAAACGACTGGCCAAAGTAAGGCCCAGTACGCCTACCTGTCTCACCTCTGGGGCCCCGATGAAGCGACATACCAGGACGTCCAGAAGATCCAGGCAGGCTCGGTAGTGACGGATTCATCTTTGCCCTGCGATGATTCTGGAGTGGTCCTCGCATCGCCTGTCTTCTCCCTCCTCCCTGCCAAGATCCGTTTTGCTTGCCAAGTCGCCCGCGAGTCCGGGTACAGGCTTTTGTGGATCGATGCTTGTTGCGTCGACCGCTCCAACAGGCTAGAGATGGCGGAGAGCGCGTACTTAACGTACGAGTTGGTCAAACGGGCGAACGTATGCTACGTCTATCTCGAGGACGTACCCGATGAAGATGAAGAAGACCCCTCTGCCAAGCACTCTCGCTTCCGAACCAGTAGATGGCACACTCGGTGCTGGACACTGCAGGAGCTGATCTCCCCGAAGCGCGAGGTGTTTCTGACGAGGACGTGGCGCCGTCTGGGCACAAAGGAGGACCTCGCCGAGACTCTCGCCCAAATCACCGGCGTCCTTCCGGAGATGCTGTCGCGCGAAGTCGGTCTTCTAAGCGACGTCGGTGTCGCGACACGCATGTCGTGGGCCGCTGGACGTCAAGCAACTCGTGTGGAGGACCAGGCGTATTCGCTATGGGGCATCTTCGGCGTCCGTATGCCCCCCGCCTATGGCGAGAAGACCGCCGCTTTCCTGCGTCTTCAAGAGGAGATCATCAAGAATACCGCGGACCACAGCATCTTCGCATGGGGCCCCAGTTGCACTGTCGCGGCGTTCCCAGACGAT
Organism: Trametes versicolor FP-101664 SS1; assembly: GCF_000271585.1. NCBI lineage: Eukaryota > Fungi > Basidiomycota > Agaricomycetes > Polyporales > Polyporaceae > Trametes > Trametes versicolor. The sequence goes on from NW_007360335.1 coordinate 290,568, forward strand.
GTCAGGCGCACCCCGGGGCAGACGCACACCTCCCCTCGCTCTTCGACATGTCTGTTTGCCCGGTCTGCGCTTGACTTTTACAAATCTGACATCAGCCCCATCCCGGCTGAGGAGTTTGCGATGCTCCTCGGACGCGATTCTAGTGCTCTCGACTTCCCGTCGCCCAAGTGCTTCTCTGATGCACGAGGTGTCACCGCCCGCTTTCTGTGCATCGACCTCACGGACACCCCACTTCTCCACCAGGCGATCTTCGCATTGGTAGATCCTCAAGGATGTGAAGCTTGTAAAGGCCGCGGGCAAGCCCGCGTCCTCGCGCTCTTGCAGTGCAGGGACAGCGCTGGCTCGCTCATTACCCTACCTCTATGCGGACCACCACTCACTCCGGAACGTTCCTGGACAGATGTGACCATCGGAACGCACCTCCCATGTAGCGCAGACCCTCCGCACAACCCGTTCCGCCTAGTGCGTCTGAGTAAGGATGCGGTTGCGGCGTCGCTGGCGTACCTCCTCCCGGAGCCTGTAGAAGTTTGTTTCGCCCGTCACGACCGCCACGACTGGCCGGGGCGCCACCTACAGCAGGACAGTCCGAGTACCCTGGGACCGCGGCTGCAGGAGCGCGGCCTCCATTTCGACCTGGGGCGGTTAGGCCTGACGTCTTCAGCCCAGCCAATTCCTCTCGCTGAGGAGTCCGCGTTCTATCTCCATACGCTCGGGTTCACGATCACTCCCTTGCGATGCCGACGGCGAGAGGAAGGGATCACGCTCACGACCTCGCTCGTCTCCAACTTTCCGCACCAGAGCGGCACGACGAACGGACAACACCTGCGCCTCCAAGTCGTTCTCACAGATTCCCGACCTGACGGGTATGCGAAGGCCGAGTTCTCCGTCGCCAACTTCATACACACTCCCGAATCAGAAAAGGCGGACGCCATCTTGCCACAAGGGTGCGGTCACCCTCCCCGGCACATCATCCAGAAGATGCCGCCTGTCGACCGCGGCGCTGAAATACGGATCGTAGAGCTCGGAACGCAGCCGAACCCGGACCACCACGATCGGATGAGGGCGGAAACCGTTTTCACGATTCAGATGGATGCCAATTTTAGGAGCCAGAGCGAGAGGAGGGGCAACGTCAGGCAGTTGCGCTTCCGTTTGACGGAGTACGACCGTGAACCCCGCTTCGGTATATCCCACATTACTTCTAATCTTCTACTTTCTATAGAACTCTCGGGAGTGTTTATAGGCCGAGCAGCGATGGCAGTAGCGGGCGATATTGCTATATAGTGGACTCTGAAGGTCCTGGTCCAACACATCTCTGAGCCTTCCTTGAATATTTACATGTACATTTTCGCTAGGCTGCTATGCTAGAAGTTACGAGCGCTGGTTAGATCAGATCGTTAACGTTTTAACTATGGAGCGTCGACGCTTATTTATAACACAATTGAAGTTCTCTAGGATACTCGTCCGAATGATTCACCACTCCGAAGTGGTCCGGTTACAAGGCAACATCGCTCACGCAGAGCCCTCCAGACATGGGAGAGGGTTCCACGCTGTCTCAACGGCATCATCTACCGCCCGACTGCCTGCGTAATTATGCGCGGTTATCTACTAGTTGCCTGGGACCGTCCGATGGACATGCGTTCGCTGGCATTCCTCTTATCATTGTCTGCCGAGTCTTTCCATCGTCCTACTAGCTTCTAGTACGCATAGGCACTGCAACTTTGAAGGCAAGATGTGAGTTTGCTCACAGTTCCCACTCGAAGCCAACTTACGACGATCATTTGTAAAGCCCACCATATCGATTATCTCGACATGCCACGTTTCTTGAATACGTCTACGGGCGAGTTCGTTTGGATAGTGGATCCCAGCAAAGAGCGCTACGCAATCCTTTCTCATACCTGGGGCGACAAAGAACAGACCTATGATGACATACGGGATCTCCAGACATCGGTGGAGAAGCTTGTAAGGGAAACACAGCCCTCGCTGCCATCCTCCAGTGCCAACCTCCCGAGCATCACCATCTTCGACCAACCAAGCCTCTTCGATAAGATCAAGGGCATCTGCGAGTTCGCTCGAAATGCTGGATACACGCTGATATGGATCGACGCTTGCTGCATTGACAAATCCAACAGCGCGGAGCTCTCCGAAGCGATCAATTCCATGTACGAATGGTACAGGCAGGCGGACGTCTGCTACGTCTACCTCACTGATGTACACGATGTTGTGGACCCCGCGCTCCCGGACTCGTCCTTTCGGCGGAGTAGATGGCATACGCGAGGCTGGACATTACAAGAACTCATCGCCCCGGAACACGTCGTATTTCTCACCCGAGGGTGGCGTTTTCTAGGCACGCGCGTGGGGCTCGCGTCGACCCTTCGGGAGATCACTGGAATCGACTTCAACATCCTGACGGGCGTTGCAGGCCTTGACGATATCAGTGTCGCGCGCAGGATGTCGTGGGCGGCGCGGCGGAAGACGTCGCGTGTCGAGGATAGAGCATATTCCCTGTTGGGCATTTTCGGCGTGCACATATCTCCTATCTACGGCGAGAACGGCAACGCATTCGTACGTCTCCAGGAGGAGATCATCAGGACTATCCCGGACCAAAGCATATTCGCATGGGGTCCCTCTCGAGGACTTCAATGCACGTCGCAGTGGTGGGTCGAACCCGGTGTTCCCTGTCTACTCGCGAGCTCCCCTAGCGCCTTCGAGCATGCCAGCGACGTCGTCCATCTCTCCGCCTCCCAGTTCGAATCACGCATCGGATTAGCGTCCAGCACAGGCAGCTCGTGGGCTCCGCCGTTGCACTGTGTCTTCACTCCCCAAGGTGTCCGTATTCAACTCCTCCTCATCCCTCTCACAGACCTGCCACAGGTGCTGGAAGACACAGAGGACGTCCGGCAGACATGGGCGGAAGGATGTGACGATTGCCGTGACCTCCCAACAGCGACGGCCATCGCCCTCCTGCAGTGCCAAAGCAAAGGCGGCTCCTTCATCGCTCTACCGTTGTGCCATCAGGACGAAGCACGCGCTTCGCGGAAGGCCTACGCGATCGCACCTTTCATGTCATGCAATCACTGGCTACATGAAGCTCCGTTCCGCACGATGCATATCGAAGGAGAGGTGCTGAAGGCCGCGATAGAGGCCGGTCTGGAGCGCACCATACGTAAAGAAGCACCATCAACCCCCACTCCCATGGAGGTACTCCTCCTGCGCCACTTCCGACAGCCCTTACTACGCAAGTCGCGCCAACCTCATTCTACATTGAAGCGTTCGATCGACCTGTGGGTCCACAGCCAACCTCAGACTCGCGCTGTAACCTCGAACACGACGTTCCGAATGGCTCACGAGGAAAACGAAGAGCTTGGTGCTCTTGGGTTCCAGATGTCCGACTTGGAGCACCATTTCCAGCCCGAGCATGGCCGAATCCTCCTCTCGGCGTCTCTCACCACGCGAACCCACTGCACAGGATTGAAGGAGGGCCAGCGAATCCAGATCTACCTCACACTCACTCACATCGCGCTGGGTGAGCGGTCGGGAGACTTAGATACCACCGCCCGCTTCTCCATCGAGAACTATATCCGTCCTCCCACGCGCACTCACGACGCAGCTTCCCCTTCCGCTTTACCTGCCGCCGACCACCACGAGCGCCTCAGAGACGAGCTGGAAGCACCCTGTGCCGACGACAGCCAGGAGACCCGCATCGAAGAGTTCAGCTCGAGGTCGAGCTCGCAGCGTACGCTCGCTGAGGCGACCTTCATTGTCCACGACGACGCAGATTGGACGACGAGTACCTTCGGTCTCAGGCGGTTGTGGCTCAGGCTGCAGCGACCGGGGCCGAGCTCAGCCTCCGATACAACGGCTCCTGTGCTGGAGCTCTCCGCAAAGCTCTCCGAGCGATTCCTATATCACAGGCGGTCATGACGGGGTGAGCGCATCGTAGGGAGCTATACCATATCGACCAGGCCTCACGGTGCGCACCATGTACATATCTTTGTGGCAGGTCTGACCCAGCCAGTTGACTTTTCGTTCCTTTTTCCAAGGTGTCGTATGTCCAGGCTCAGGCTAGCGCTCAAGAATGCTGCGAGCGACACATCCTTCTTCCCGTTTTCCTACTTCATGTATTTCTGTCACAGGGATATTTCAATAAATGACCTTATGTACGACGCTATCCGTCACCTCGTGACCACATATTTAATCAGGTAGACTCACATCGCACCGATAGGATCGGCATGGCTGTTCCGGGAATGTTGAGTGAGTGCACCGCAAATCATGTTGCGGAGTAGCCTACGGCGGGTGGCAACACCGCGCTGCGAACGTCGCCGTTTCGAAGCTGTGACTCAAGGAATCCTATGCGACCTCAGCCACTGACGTTTCACACACGGCAGTGACAGACAGACATTGCCGGGCCCTGCCTAATCCAACCACTTAACGACATGACTCAAGCGTGGCTGTTCTATATGACTATAAATGAGTGGACAGGGCGCGGGAGTATTCAGCTCACCACCTGGGTCGCAACTCTCCAGCGACTTTCCTGCACACACTATCGCCCCGCCGCCTTCCCTTGAGCTCTCGCCATGCCCTCGCGCAGCCAAAGACAGGCAAAGCAAATCGTGGTTCGCTCGATCGAACCCGGCAGCCGCCACGCTACGAAGAGCGTGCTTGGCACGCTCACCAAATTGAACCAAGCCAAACCCGCAGTGAGTCTTTCAAAACACGTCGGCTTACATCTTCCTCCGCCTCTCCCTCCTGCACGAGCTGAAGTTACCACCAATGAATCCCAGCACGCAATCAAGCGTTCGGACTGGGTCCTCGCATGGAACAAGCCCAAGCAGCGACCGCCGGTGTGCCCGCCGCGAACGGCCCGCCGCAACCCCGGCAGAGACGACGGGGAGACGTGGATGTCGCCGCACTATGTGAGCGGGCGTGCGATGGGCCCGGTCTGGGACGGCGGCGAGAGCGACGACGTCTGGGAGACGGACGTCCGGGAAGAATGGGCGAGGAATGACATAGACGCCGACGGGCAGGAGGGCGTTTGGCGGCACGACAAGTCGCAGGAGAGGCGCGAGGTGCAGCTCATGGATATCGCGAAGCCGATGAAGCCCAAAGGTGTGTGCTTTCGCGGGGCATGTGTGTCTTGCGCTGACGGGTGCGGCGCGACACCAGGAGTTCGCAAGGAGTTCGAGTTGATTGAGCCCGTGAGGAGAGTCATCGCACTCGAGGAGGATCAGCTGTCGGAATGGGCCAGCCAGATATCGGACGTTTCCGAGCTGGACGCGCTCGAATGGGACATGCTGGATGAGGATGACAGCCAATCGGAAATGGGGTCGTACGCCAACGTGGTACAGCTGCGTCCCGACTGAACAGAGGAGCGCAAGAATGAGCATTACACATGTACGAAGGCTGCATGTCCCGGAGGCTTACCGGTGGTATACTTTTGTGCACGGTGCACGGACGAACGCAGAGCGAACCACGAGCCATCCAGATACTGCGTGATAGTGACTATGAGGTGCTTGCCGTCCATGTAAGTTGTCGTTCCCGAGGTTCATCAACACCTACGGTCTCCTGAGTTTCTCCGCGAGGTGGCATGCGCGATGCACAGCCAAAATCGTGCGCACTGGCCAGCCGGACGTCGTATTGGCGAGAGTCAAGGAAGACATTGTGGTTGAAGACGGCCCTCTCGACCATCTCCGTGGTTGCTCCCGAGATACCGCCGGTGGTCTTGACCGTTCGTCATTAGCATGCGAAGGAGGGCACAGCCATCAGTGCCCATACACTGTAGAAGGTGTGAGTGGAAAAGTTTGAAGGAATCCTTGAGATAGAACGCACCGATCTGCATTTCGGACAAACGAGGAGCGGAAATCCATGCACGTATTCCAAGAAACGACGAAGCACTTGGTACATGTTGCTGTGTTATCACGGGATTGAGGAGGTAGATAGAACGAGGGTAGCAACCGATCCGTGGCTGATGCGCGCCATGGCAGGAAACGTACATTGGGCTCGCGGAGAAACCGCGGAGTGTGTAGTGCGCGTCGTGCGTACCATACTGTGCGGCTCTTGTGCTGAGGGCAGAAGTATTGAATACACTCACAAGGATTATTTGTCGCCGAATTCAATGGGGCTCAGTGGCCGCATGGTGCGTGCAAGGGAAAAGATCGTCTGCATATTCATGCCAGGAACAGGGGGATCCACAGACACGGCCTAGTCACTATGCAGCCTCTTTCTGTTCCTTGTACTCCTTTGCCCACTAAGCCAGATTCGTGAGTAGGCACAAGCGATACGAGAACGGTGATACGTACTCTCATGGAAGGTATGGGCCGTGAGGGTTGCACCAGTCGCTTCTGGATTGCAGCTGTCACCAAGACGCGGAGATAGGACCAGGTGGGGTATACGCACCTCCTTGTCAGCGCTCAAGGTGAACACACCGTACGCAACGGTGAGAATGCCGGCAAACGCAATCGCGGTGTTCGTCTTCCAGTTCGTCGGCCGCGTCCACCAGCCACCTGGAAACAGTTTGCGAATTGACTCTTCGCATGGGCGAAAAGGGCACTCACCAGCTGGCGACCAGACCTCCTTCGGGTAGGGATATCTCGCTCCGCCGCCCTAAGCACCAACTCGTTCGTCAGAATGGAGAGTCCTGAGGGACGGCGAGCACACAGACCATGTTTGTCGACCAGCAAGATGAGGGTGGAAGGAAAGGTTCGTGTGGGCGCCTCCGTCGCGGAGCACGTGTTTGGCAGCGCCGGCGACCTCGCCGGCGACGCGGGGCAGCGCTGCTCGTCGAGTGGGTCGATGCTCTGAGGAACGCCCGCCTGCCGCTCTTGCTTTCATGCCACCACCATCTCGGAATGTTCTATGCCCTAGGAAATTACCTCAGTGAGCGACGACGAGGGCTCACGAAGGTCACCGCGTACGTCGGCAGTGCGTACGTTCTCGGACGCTATGTCTCCGCACGACTGGAGGAGGTTCGGACCACGCTCGTCCAGGAACGGGTGGCACGCGAAAAGTATGTCGTACGAGTGTATATATGCGACTCACTGAATGAACCTGTCCTATTGTGCTTCAGCCTGCGAAGGAGGTTCGACCAGAATCAACAGGACATCTCGTTCACCGTGATGGCGCTACTCCCCGCGCTCGGTGCTCATATCCTCCAAGACATGGACGTCGAAGGTGTCACCCAGGAGCTACAGTCCTTCTCCAAAGCACCTAAGGAACGCATAGAACCTCCACATGCCGCTCCACCATCCGAGTCCAGCATCACGTCCAGCGTGGACAACCACCGCAGTCCAGACGCAGACATGCGGTCCGAAAATGGCTCTGTTTCTGTAATATCGTCCAATGACGGAGTCGCCACAGACTTGTCAACGTCAGCTGGTAGCTGGGTCGACCAATTTTCCATGCCTTCCGCGCAAGTCTCACATCTATCTGAGTCTACGAGAGATGGTGCTGCTTCGCCGTCCCCAAAATCCAGCATCGGCGCGGAACTGTCAGATTCTATTATCACTACAAGCTCCATGTCGAGCGCGGCTGCGCCTGGACTTCCGAACCCTTCTGTGAGTGCCCGTGCTTAATATGGATCACCTATCCTAATATTGCACAGGCTTCCCCTGAACATCACGTCAATATTCCCAGTCCCACCACTAAAAGCAAGGCGGAACTATGGCGAGAAGTGAAGATGCTAAGTGCGTGAAGCATCTGCCAGTCCCTTAGACGTTAAACTTATACCTGGCAGCGTTCACTCGGACATTAACTGTGATATACTCAATCACGCTTCTGTCCCTCTTCACACACATTCAGTTGAGCGTACTTGGACGCTCGAAGTATATCCAATCGCTCATCCAGCAGGAACACGACGAGCGAATGCGTGAACAGCTGGAATACAGCACGTCCATATACTCGCTATTCTGGCGCGACAACAGTCTGGAGGACTCTGAGACGGACATGCTCGAGGAGTCCGAGACAGTGAGCGAGGAGACAGAACGGAAATACCTTACCTTGAGTTGGTGGATCCTGCATGTCGGTTGGAAAGACGTTGGCGAGCGAGTGCGGAGGGGTGTCGAAGAAGTCTTTGAAGGGTGCGTGGTAGATTGTGCTCGCATGAAGGCGTGCTCATGATTGTTTATAGGGTCTCGCTTAAGACAAAATTGTCTGCCGCAGACCTACATCGTCTAATCAACGACGTCCGCCGTAGAGTGGAGTACGAGGTCACGTTTGAGGGCAAGGAGCGTCGAATAAAGTGCGTGCTCGGCCCAGACCAATCCCACATGTTGGACTGAACTTTGCTGTCCCTCGCTTCCTCACTGCTCTCACCACCCACCGGTAGCTTCCTGTCTACCCTCCTTCCGCCAACCCCTGAGACCCTCCAGCATGTGCTCACTCAGGGCGGCATTCCCTCATGGCTCGCCAGTGCACATGACCCCAAATTCGATGCCTTCCTGGACGAGACACGTCAGCACCTCGCTTCCGGTTCCTTCGAGCGCGTGCTCGAGGTGTGTCTGGACAACGCGATGGACATGCTTTCCCGCGGAGTGGACAAGCACGTCTTTGGCTCGCACGGCGACGACGACGCGATGATGGGTCAAGAGCCGAGGGAACGTCTAGCGGCGATGCTCCCCGGACTAGCGCGGTGGTGTCACCTCGCGCTGGAGAGCCTGCCAAATGAGCTCGTCGACGTGCGTAGCCCTGCTCTCCGTGCTCGCCAAGACACGTCTGACCTTGCGTTCTCCCACTTGCAGGCCTTGGCAGACGTCAGGGAGGTTTCGGCATTCTCAGCTATTATTTATACAAGCTACGACGATCGCTTTCGGTAATCCATCTGCTCTGTTTCGCATCGATTGCACTCCGAGAAGCATCGCCGGCGATACACCACCACGCTGGCCATGACGTCGAGGACACATGCCACCCACTGGCAAACGTTCTCGCACTAAACAGCTCCGCGTGTGCATGAGTGCTTTGAGAACTCCCACATGCATGCGCTGCCACTGCTGCGGAGTGCTTGGTAGACCTGTTCATTAACGTGTACTGTGAGCACTTCCCTCGTAAATTGACGCTAAGATATGTACTCATGCTGTGCTTTGCCTACACCGTTGTCAATGTGGACCCATGTCCTTCCTTGCGATGCGGCAGTCCGTCTGATCCCAAAATACGCCTTTCCTATGTTTAGTGCGTTCCGAGTCGCATGCCCTCCACCCGCCCTCTCGTTGCTCCCGGCGCCGGCTGGGCCTATCCGCATCCCCTCGTCAGGCTATCATGCACGATGCCTGTACTTCCTCTTCGGTGTGTCGATGATCCCGGACTGTCTTCGCGTTTCCCTCTCCGGACTTAAGGTGGTCTCGAGCGGCCAGTAACGCCGGATCCGAGCAGCCTCGGGAGAGTGGCTTTCCTTAACACTATAAGCTTTGACAATCAGGACAACGAAGCTACCGTTCACGTATGCACCGATGTCGTCGGCGATGGCCCCTTCCGCCGGGAGCCTCTGACTATCGGTGCAGGGAGCTCCCAGCTCTCGGAAGGGCCTCATCCTGCCCTGCCTCTGCGACGCGTTCTGGCTGGTTTCTAGAATCCATGGGCCGCGGCCCTGCACCGTCAAGCATATGTGTGTGCGTGGGCACAGAGACCCTAAGAATACGGCGTGCGCTGCCCACGGCCGCTCAGTGAGATCCCGTCGCGTGGATCACCGTGGACGATTCACCGAGGAATGCGCGCGCGCGAAGGCGGAGCACGGCCCGACGAGATTCGTGAGGCTGGTTGCCGTAATACCGCCGAGCGCGCGCTGCCGCCGGTGAACTTGCATACACACCGCACCCGCAAGCCAGGCGCGTGCTGGTGCAGGCCGCGTCCGGGCGCGGATGGGCGCAGGCCGCGCGGGGTGCGGGCATCGGCCGTCCATGCTGCACACTATGCGGCGCGGAGAAACGGGTGCAGTCCGCGTGGCTACTCGTACAACCGACAGGTCTGCTTCAGCTTCTCTACGCTCCAACAGGTATGCCCGAGCACAGAGGCGGGTATTCGCCGCCGCCATCGGGGGCACCTTCCCTCCCCTTCTCTCTGACGCTTCTACACCTTCGCAAGCGCCACCAGATCCACGGGCGCGCCGTTGCTGTTCAGCGCCGCCTCGATGAACGCGACGTCCACGAGGGTGCTGCGCGGGTCGTCTACCCCGTCGTCCGAGCCGTCCGTGGCGCGCAGGAAGCTCTCGATCTCCCGCTGGATACCGACCTCCTTCTCCTCGATCACCTCCTCCGTTTCTCCGGTCGACTTGCCGTCCTTGTCGCGGGTGATGGTGTGCACCGCGATGCGCATGACGCCGTTCGCGCGGGTGATCTCGAGCCAGCCCTCCGTGCCGGTGACGGTGATGTTGTTGCCTGCCTGCTTCGCGCGCGTGACGGTGGGCGCACCCCAGGTGAGCTCGACGAGCCCGTGCGAGCCGTCGACGTTCCTCACGATGGCGTTGATCGTGTCCTGTGGCGGGAGGATGTCCTTTGCGAGCGAGGCGAACGCGGATACGGTCTGCAGGGCGCTCGGGAGGACCACCCGCAGCGAGGCGATCGTGTGCTGTGTGGCAGATTAGCATAAGACTGGTGTAGAACTCGTGAGCACTACTTACGACGCCACCATCGAGCTGTGGACACGCCAAGACACAACGGGGAAGGCCGGTCAGGAACTCGATCGAGCTGGATCACGTCAGAGACCGACGACATACCAGGAAACCGCCTTGGTACTGGAGGGGCACGAAATGTGAGTACAGTTGCGCTTACACATTCTCAAGACGCTTACTCACATCCGGAACAGTGCGCCACGGCGTGTTGTACCACTTTGAGTTCTCGTCGATGTAGTTGACGACGCAAGCGTTGTAGAAGGCGACCTTGCCGATCTTCCCGTCCTCAATTGCGCGCCGCGCTGCGCGGTAGCCAGGCTCGGCCTCGAAGTTCTCCGCGACGCGCCAGACCAATCCGCGGGACTTGTACTTGGATTCGTATTCCTGGATGAGGGCGCGGCCCTGGCTGACGTCGGGTGCAACTGGCTTCTCGCTCAAAACGTGCTTGCCGGCGGCAAGCGCCTTCAGGATCACCTTGGGCTGGACGGTGATAGGGAGCACGACGATGACGGCGGCAATATCTGACCGGGCCAGGAGGACGTCGAGTGACGCCGCCGGGTCCTCGTCGTGGTACACATCGAGTGCGTGCGAGAGCTTGAGGATGTCCTGGGCGGAGCGAGCGAACGTTGATGCGCTCTTGTTTGACCGCGAGTAGACGGCCTTGAGCTCGATGGCATCCCCGAGGGTGGCGATGGCAGGCAGATGGGCTGATTCGCGCGCGATCGCGCAGCGTTAAACGAGCGTGCAAGTTGGTGGTTACTATAGGTGAATCTCCGGAAGTATGTCGACGGTATGGTACGTACCTTCTGTGGCGAATATGCCGGAACCCAGGATGGCAATACCTTTGGCGGGCATGATATGTATCTACTGACGGAAATCGGTGAGCTGACGGGCGTATCTGTGCAGTTCCAGGAAGCGTTGAATGCCACTCAAAGAGAGCTTTATCGAAGCACGAACCACTGTCGGTCACCCCCGTTCTGGTATATGCCGATATTTCTCCGGGCGCCCCTTACCCGGCGACGGGCGTCTCATAATATATGACTTGAACGATCGCCGTCTCGTCTTTCATCCGCTACGATCATGTATAGGCTAATAGCGATACGGCCTGCATGACTAGTAGCAGTGTTATATGGCTACATTAAAACCTCTCTCGCCGGTTGAAAGGCGGGCGGACATAGCACGTGTAGCGTGCCGGGTGGGCTCGGATGAGTTCGCCGGGGACTTTGCACAGGGACCGCCTCGTCCTACCGAGGTCTCTTTCCAGCACACTAACCGCATCTACTTTTATCAGGTGCATTATGCGGCACTGTATCCTGGGTCATGACGAACGTCGTCCTCCCGGAGCTGTCCCGGAGTATCCAGGGATTTCAAAAAGTCAATCTCCATGCTTTGCGACATCTGCAACTGCATTGCCGCCCTCCGCTGATGCCATGTCCGCAGACCGCTGAAGAACCGAACCGGAGGTCCTGCCGTGTTCCCAAGGAAATTTCCTGCACGGGAAGCCAGGGGGAGCTCCACTACACCGTGTTTTTCCACGCCCGAGATGGACAAGGAACGCGCACCCGCCGCGCCTGCGCTGCGACAGGACCGAGGTTCCCCTCCCGGACTTTCCTCGGCCCCCCGTTGTCGGATGTGCCGTTCCAAGCCCTCAGAGATGATATCGGCACTGGTTCCTCGCCGTACTTTAAGAGCAAACATGTTCGCAGCCCTCCTCCGCTTTCCCCGTATACCCTCCAGCCGCCATGTCTACACACGTCGCATCGCCAAACAAGCTACCCAGCGACTTCCTTTGGGGGTTTGCTACCGGTGAGCTGTCTTCCTACGTCCCTCTTGGGAATCACGTATACCCCTGAGAGCGCGGCTCGACCCCTAGTCACGGGGCTTACCTGTCGTTTCCTTTAGCGAGCTTTCAGATTGAGGGCTCGACCGACGTTGACGGCCGCGGCAAGTCAATATGGGATGATTTCTCCAAGCTCCCCGGCAAGACCCTCGACGGTCGGGACGGTGATGTAGCCACCGACTCTTACCAGCGGTGGAAAGAGGACCTCGACCTGCTCGTCGAATACGGGGTAAACTCTTACCGGTACGATGGCTGTGCTCTCCCCTGTCTTCCTGCTGCTAACGTCGCCTCGGCTAGATTTTCCATTGCGTGGTCGCGCATTATTCCGCTCGGAGGTCGCAATGACCCCATCAACGAGGCCGGGATCCAGTTCTATTCGAATCTGATCGACGCCCTCCTCGAGCGCGGGATTGTTCCGTTCGTGGTGCGTGGTGTCTTGGCCTGCCTAATCCGCTCTCTTCTCAATATTCCGTTGTTTATCCAGACCTTGTACCACTGGGATCTTCCGCAAGCACTCTATGAGCGGTATGGCGGTTGGCTAAGCAAGGAGATCGTCGAAGACTATGTCCACTATGCGAGAGTGAGTTTCCTGCTCCGCGGCATCATGTGCACCTGCTGACTGCTTCCCCGCATCGCTTCTTCCGACAGGTCTGTTTCGAGCGTTTCGGAGACCGCGTAAAGTACTGGTGTGTGCCCTCTCCACGCGCGTTTCCTGCCTCGCGCTCTGATCACATGTAACACACGCACAGGCTGACCATGAACGAGCCCTGGTGTATTTCCATCCTCGGACATGGTCGCGGCGTGTTTGCGCCTGGCCGGTCAAGTGATCGCATGCGCTCACCGGAGGGCGATTCTTCGACGGAACCATGGATGTACGTTGCGCCACTTTCTCTGCCCATCTAGCATGCTCATGCCCTCCGCGCTTTGATTCGTATCTTCGTCCGCACTGTTGTCGGGGCGCTCGTGATGTTGCCTTCGCAGTGCCGGGCACAACGTCATCCTGTCGCACGCGTACGCGAGCAAGCTGTACCGCGAGGAATTCAAGGCGACCCAGGGCGGCACCATCGGGATCACGCTCAACGGCGACTGGGCTTTGCCGTACGACGACAGCCCTGAAAGTAAGCGTCCGCCCCGCGCTCGTCAGCGGCCTCCCGCGTGAAAGGGACAGTCACTCACGCTGCGTTTGTTTTGTCTTCTTTGCATTGCAGATGTCGCCGCCGCGCAACACGCGCTGGATGTTGCCATCGGTACGTCTCGGTTCCGGATGCCCTATCTGAATGGGCGGCCCGTTTTGGCAGGTGCGCTGATACCGTGACCCTTTTTTTGTCAGGCTGGTTCGCGGTACGTACCTCTGCGCCCCTCCTAATGCCGTGCCCGTCCTCGGTACCCTCTCCGCATCCCCTCTCCACCTTCCACCATCACGACCTCCTTTCCGTCTCCCTCCCTTCTGCGAGCGAGGATGGCGTGCAGAGCGGCAAAAGTTCGCACTCGCGCAGTATCTGACGCGCGCGCCCACAGGACCCCATCTACCTCGGACATTATCCGGCGTATATGAAGGAGATGCTGGGAGACCGTCTGCCCACGTTCACGCCGGAGGAACTCGTCGTGGTGAAGGGCTCGTCCGAGTTCTACGGCATGAACACGTACACAACGAACCTTTGCAGTGCGTCCCCTCACACTCTGATCTATCCACCTCCCTTCATCGCATACTGACTGTGAGCTGCATGGTGCAGAGGCCGGCGGCGACGACGAGTTCCAGGGCAAAGTGGAGTACACGTTCACCCGACCAGACGGGTCGCAGCTTGGCACGCAGGGTGAGCATGGTCCGTATTTTGGTGCGGATGGTTATGTGTCTGACCATAGGTGATGCATGCGGCGTTCAGCCCACTGCGCGTGGCTACAGGACTGTGAGTATCGCAGCGCAGCGCATGCCCGTGTGCTACCGACATCCGACCGCTAACGCTTCTGCTGTCTATTTTAGATCCCGAGGGCTTCCGCCAGCTCCTGAACTACCTGTGGAAGGTGAGCGGCGGCCTACGTACTCGCGCTTCTTGCGGATTCTGACGCATCGATGTGCTTGGCAGCGGTACAAGCACCCCATCTAGTGAGGATGATGCCCGGGTCGACGTCGGAGCACTTTAACTGATTGGATTAATTCCATCAATAGCGTGACCGAGAACGGGTTTGCGGTCAAGGATGAGAACTCGATGGCGATCGAGCAAGCCATTGCGGACCACGACCGTGTGCAGTACTTCAAGGGCAACACGGATGCGCTGCTCGCGGCGCGGAACGAGGACGGCGTTGACCTTAGGGCGTACTTTGCGTGGAGTGAGTGATTTCCCGTCTTTCATCCGAAATGAAACACGGCTGATATCGGTGTTCTATCACCTCTAGGTCTCCTCGATAACTTCGAGTGGTGAGCCGATTACGCCTCGGTGATCCGACGGGAGTGGGTAATGACTTACGTCCTTTTCAAGGGCCGACGGTTATGTGACGCGGTTCGGGCTCACGTACGTCGACTACGACACGCAGAAACGGTACCCCAAGGAGTCAGGCAAATTTGTCGCTCAGGTACGCTACATGGTATCGTATGGTGCGTGGAGGCCGGGTATTGATTATATTTTGCCAACAGTGGTTCAAGGAGCACGTTCCGAAGGAAACACTGGCACAGAAGGAGCCGAAACGGCTGGAGCTCCCGCAGGTGAATGGCAGCTCTCTCTCCGACAGCGCGACGTCTTCGCCGACTATCGAGTCCGTGGAGCCTACCGCAACTGCGAAGCGCACGGCGAACGGCGATGCTGCGCCAACGGTGCGTCGCCGCGCTGCCCTCGTATCGCGCATCAGCACGTACTAAACTGCGTTTGCCCCTTTTCTCTGCAGCCGAAGAAAAAGAAGACGAAGAAGGCGCCCTTCGCTCGGATTACGGCGTACATCTCGACCTTCCTCGGTATTTGAACGCGATCGCGAACGTAGCCTACTAGACGGCGTGGACAATTCCTGCACTGCAGCCGCCTACCATTCCCGCGTATATCTCCCCGTGCTTCGTGCATCCGGCAGCTGCGTCCGACTTCATCCTTGGCTTTTCCCGCCCACGCCCTCTCCTCGACGTACCGTACTTACTTTCCGTATGTGACTATTCCACCGCGACGTCTGTCATGCCTGTACTTGTATCCCGTCTCTTCACCGTTATTTATGTCAATCATACTCGATGCCTCTGTTCCCGCTACCTTGGCGGTGGGTCTCGGAGGAGATGCTCAGGTCAGAAGGATTTGCTTCAGAAGTAACAAACTCTGTAACAGATCAGAACGTTCTTACCGGATGAGCCCCACTCCTTTGGTCCTTTTACTAAGTGATCCCCTTACATATTCGAGTTCGAGTTGTATGCAAATGACGCCTCGGAGAAGCCGTGGGAAGGAGGGCGCCGAACCAGTCTCGGCCTTCTGCTTCCAAACTTGCGTCTCCTCACCCATCCTCACAAAGACCCCGACTGTTTAGCTCCGCAACTCATTAACTCGTCTTTGCGCGTCGGTGGACCCACGGTGTACACTAGTGACCTGCGAAATTACCGTCGGCGCGCAAGCCCCCGACCTTTTCAAGAACAGCAGCATGAACTTCCTAGTGCTTCAAACATAGGCGAAATCATATTGCGTTAACACTCTACCTGGTGAGTCTGAGATGCCAGATGCGCACTCTGCGGTCAGACTGGCATTCATGTGTGACACCTAGAAGCGAGGAAAGCACGAAAGCAAAGCTGCAAGCGTTGCCGCCGCCCGAGAGGGAAACCCCGCTCAAGTGCGTACTCTGTGATCCTAATGATTCACTCTAACAAGGTTACTAATAGTTTGGAATGATTTTATGTCACTGAATAGTTGAATACTCACACTGGCAGGACCCTCGACACGTTCCAGAAATATTACGAGAGTAAACCCGCACGGTTCTCGGTCTGGGATGCGATGACTCGTTGGATTCTCCTAGTACTAGTGCCGGACAGTACTCTCGGCAACGTTACTGTTCTGGTCGAGTCCTCGTGCAACCCTCTGCTCCTTTTTTCGCTGTTCTTTTTCTTGCATGAGGGGCTCAGAGTCTACAGTGGGTGGATGCAGCGACTCAACCTTTGTGCGCGACACGATCCTATAGAGAGGCTATGCGTGACTTGCATCTCTTGGGGCTCGGACGTCCGCTTCCACTTCTTGAAGTTCTTCGGACTCCTCCTCCTCCTCACGCGACTTGTCCCGTCTGCGCACGACAGTATCTAATTGTGCGCAACGCGACACTCCTGACACGTTTCGCGCGACGCCTTCTTCCTTGTACTTCGTAAGCTACAGTATACGATGCGACTCTCTTTCACGACGCGGACTCTTTGCGATGTCGCTTAGTATATCCTCTGTGCGCCACTACAGTCGCCTCTCTGTACACGGTCAGGCTCCTCTGACTTGTGTCGTACATACTCGCAACATGGCTTTCGAGAGACTTGGCTTCGTCGTGGTGGATCTTGCTTCCGCTATCCCACTCCGCTGTACTATCCTTGTTGATGACCCTATTAGAAAATCCCGACACATTACGAAGCCGAAAATGCTATAGAGATAGAAGCCCTCAGGCTCGTCCCATAGATGATCCTCAGGCTGACGTACACATGTACCGACGGCAGGTGTAAATCGTTACTTGACATTACATACACTGCGTTACTGTATGACCATCATAGCCTGACGGTAGCGGGCTCTGCCGTATTTGCTCGGCCGTATTGTCGTGTCGTCGCGAGGTCACCGTGGTAATCGCACAAGATGCGCATGTGAAAGAGCGAGAATTAATTTCGAACGTTGTGGGCGCTGCACTGCAGTGCAGCGTGCAGCAGGAGGCCTCGTGGCTGCGGTCCTGTTCGTCCGTGGATGACATAGGCGCCGACTACAAAGGCCGCCGCTTGCCTCCCGCCTTCACGGAACACTATCGCCCTGCACCCAGCCCTCCTTCCTGCACGAACCTGCGCTCTATTTGACTACGAACCTACTGCATTCCACGATCGGCCATGTCGCAGAAAGGAAACTACGGAGCTCCTCCAAAGTACGCATCTTGCACGGCTCTGCGGCGGACGGGCGATCACCGAGCGCGGTCTGCTTCCGCAGGTATTTGAATGACTTCAGCAAAGCCCTCGCAAGCGAGGTTCGCATCCTCCTCGCTGAGGTTGGCAAACTTAGGGATGAGCGGCGGCAGCTGCAGTAGTACGTTTCTCCTTGCTTTGTGCGCGGCACGGAAATGGCCGGTCTGATGTCCTCGCTACCGCCTCCAGCGAGATCGCGGAGCTCATGGCGGTGAAGTCCAAGCACGGCGCAGGGGGTGAATATACGCCAGACTGGGCTCCCAAGGTGCGTTGAGTGCGGTTCGTTTACCTAAGATCATGAAACGAGACGTTGTACACAGCACGAAGAAGCACCACCACCCGCTATTGCTGCCCCTCCCGTAGACTCAGAAATCATTGACGACTCGATGCCTGCTCGTCCTGCGTGGCGCACAGTGCACAAGCGCGAGGAGCGACGTCAGAAACCGAAGGCCAAAGCTATTGCAGCACCACCCCCACCGCCTGCGATCGCTGCTCCAGAGCCTATGACCTTGCCCGCCTGGGCGCAGTGGAAGCGTATGTCCAACATGCATTCTGACGATGTCTCTGTTAACGTCTATGCTGGTGCAGCGAACCCTTTGCTGTCCCCGGTGCCCGTCGCTGGCTCTCCCTCCGCGCCACTTCCCTCCGATCACGGCGGCAGTATGGCTCGCTCCGGTCTCTTCGGTACGTACCGTTCTAATTTGGCTGGACTAGCTCTGACAGACATGTATATGTTCAGGACCACCGACACCTCCGCCGAAGTAACTGCACGATGAAACTAACGACGTCCGGATGGAAGTTGAAGTATGTTTACGCCGTGGTGCTCAGTTTCACTCGTGCTTGATTTATCTACTCCGTTTTCTCACCATTTTCATTTCTTCCTCTCGGTACCTCTTTTTTTCCTTACGTTTGTATTCGCTCTCCTCATCTTCATAACCAGTATAATATCTCTGTACTATCGCTCGGATTGGCCATTTCTTTCGCAGGCTTCCTTCAGGACTACGGGTGCTCTCAGATGGTCGAAAGAGAGCCACCTGATTAGGACAGATAACAACAACGTGTTTTAAACTAAACACGTCTTTCTTGTCTTGCCCATCAGCAGGTTTCCTCTCCGCCGAAATGCAAGGAAGATCTCGAAAGCAAAGCCACGCAGCGTGTTCAAGCTTGTGCTCGCTTAGCGCGCTTCGAGTCGGGACAAGACATGCCTACCATTCCGCAAGGGATTGCAGTACACACCATTTTTTCGGGTGAAGCGTATTTTTCGCCTGGGTATTATATTGGTCGGTGTCGCTCTTCCTGGATCGGTATCGCCCTTCGTGCAGGACGTCTAATCGGCGTGTTCGATTGAACAATCATGAAGCTCCCTTTTTGTTGCATCTATGGTGGGTGCTGTCTCCGACCGGTTCTGCGTCGTCACCTCACTGATCCCTTTCAGTAGGTCAGATCATGCTATTCCGCGCATTGCTACCCGCGATAGTCCGAGATATGCGGGAGATATGGGCATTTGTCCGCAAAACGGAGCCGCGAGGCTGTTGAAGTTCGTCTAGCGGAGACTATCTGCAACGAGCTAACAGCTATAGGTTCGGGCGCCATGTTTTCTACTTCGACACGGACGCGGCGTCTACTTTCTCTTATGATCAACCAACAGAAGTTCATACAAGATACCAATATGCAAAACATCTATAGTTCAGCTGTCACCCTTAAGGGCATAGCTGACGTTGGTATCCAAATTAATGCGTCATGCGATACGTATGCCAGTAAGTCCCGAGTCATGCCCTATGTACGTGCTGCCTGACATCCATTACTCCTGGTCTCAGCGATGGCTTAGCTGCACCAACTCGGCGTACGACTCGAGGGGCTGCCGGCTGTCTTCCTGCTCTAGCACCTCCCACTCGTCTAGCTCGGGGTCGAGCCCTGTCCGGCCGGTCAACGCTGGTGCCTGATCCTCCTCGAGTGCGATCACCCTCCGTACGGTCTCGACGACCTCAAACTCCCTCGAGATGCCTAGAATGGCGCTTCGTTTTAGCGAAAGTCGAGCAGGTCCCCAAACCACGAACCTTTGGGTTTCATCGGCCTCGCGATATCCATGAGCTGGACTTCTGTTCGCTCATGTCCCCAGGCGTCTTCCTCGGCAGCCCACTCGTACTCCTCCCGCCGCCATTCGCGCTCGACGTCCATCCGCCAGGCGGCATCGCTCTCGCCGTCGTCCTCTACCGCGACGAGCGCGTTCCCGCACACGACCTGGCCCGACTTCCACGTCTGCGCGTGGTGTCTGCCGGGGTTCCGGCGGGGCGCCTGCGGCCTGCACGACGCGGGGACCGACTTCGGCTGCTTCCACGGCTTCGGTGGCGCGAACATCCAGTCTACCGGGTCGAGCTCGGCCTGGGTTTGCAAGGGAGCGACATCAGCTCAGCGCCCGATGTTGACCTTATGCGGAGAGGCGGGAGAGAGGGAGGCGGGGTTGTGGGGGGGAGAGGGCGGTAGCCGACGTGCGGGGTCAGGGGAGGACTCACGAGAGGCTTGTGGTTGTTGAGCTCGGTGAGCGTTCCGAATACAGCTTTAGTGGAGCGACGGGTGCCGGGCTCGACGGTGCGCACAACGATCTGCTTCGCTTGCTTCTTAGTGCGGGAAGGCATGATGGGAGGGTAAGAAATGGTGGTGGTACGATGGGTATGTGCGCGGGGGTGTAGTGGGAGTGGCCGCTGAGTCGCGGTGAGAGTGGTGAGTGGTGTATCCTGCTCTGGGCGAGCATCACTCATTTATAGCAGCTAGGGCTGCAGCGCTTGAGTCATGATGCGAGGCGGTTGCGGCAGACGTGCTGTGGTAGTTTCACCATGTCACCGCTCAACCGCGTCGGTGACTCAAGATCCCTCTCCTCGAGTCACCGCTTCGCATCAAGGACGTTCACACTTCGGCGCTTCCGCTATCCGAGGACTTCCGGAGCGTTCGAAGCGTATCGGAGGGTCGTACACCCCCACGAAGGCTCAAAGGACTAGGGCGATACGCTTGTGAATTTGTGGCAGCCGTAATAGTGCTGTGGCATCACTCTAAACGTGAGAGACGCCGCTCCCACAAGTGTCCGTTGCGGTACCGTAGGCGCTAATTCTGAGCTAGATAGCGGCGGCTCCGCTGCAGTGCAAGTCAACATACGGACTGAGCATAGCATCATTCATGCACAGCTCATGGGCCTTGCCTCATACGCAATCTCCGCACCCCACACCCCACGCGACACTAAAGATAACGCAGATAGTCAACAGACTTAGTCGGGCTTGCATACGCCCTATCCTTGAATGAATAGGGTACTGCCTCCCATGAAGTTCCTTCGTCTGTAAAGATGTTGATTACGGTGCGTTCGGGTCAATCTGTATATGAATCGACATCTAATCTTAACTTCTCGATAGGTCTCAGGTTCGCTGAGCGTAGTCTGGCCTATCGTCCGGAGCTTTGATTATAACAACTGCGCGGACTGTGTGGGCACCAGTCTGGATTCGTGTGCAGCTTCAAGGGGATGGATCCGGCCATGATGCATGACCTGTATGTGTCCAGCCCTTGAAGAGCAAGTGACAACGAGTAGGACGGGGGGTAATAAAGTTCATCCGCGCGTTTTGAGCCGTGCTGATGGACACCATCAGTATCGCGAGGAGGATGTGGTGGGCAGCGCGCCGAGATACAACGCACGTCGAAGACCAGGCGTACTGCCTGAGGGGGCTCTTCTGTGTCAACATGCCTCCGATCTACGGCGAAGAGTCCAACGCGTTCCTCCGGCTCCAAAAGGAGATCGTCAACGGCATCCCCGATCAGAGTATCTTCGCATGGGGAGAGAGCTGCACCCTTTGTTCTTCACGTGAGGGCACGCCCGGGGAGCGGTGGACGAGCACGTTCGCCTTTTTTGCAGAGGCACCCTTTGGCTTCGCTCCTGCGCGAGACGTCACCCCGCTAGCGATTGAGGACTTTGCATCCCGCCTCCACAGGCGACCGGAGGACGTACCGCCGTTGCACTGTGTCTTCACTCCGCAAGGCACCCGCGTCCAACTGCTCTGTGTCGATCTAACTCCAATACCCCATGTCTTCGACACGTTTTGGGCGCTTCGGAACAAGGAACAGTGCAACGAGTGTATGCGGCTTGGCCACGCCCATGCGCTCTGACTTTTGCGGTGCGAAGATGCGGCCGGCTCCCTCGCCCTTCCGCTGTGCCGACCAACGCTACAGGAGCCTCAAGACGAGTCTGGCATGGACATTGCGGTCCACGAGATGTGCAAAGCGGCCTGGCACTACCCGTTTCGCGTCGTGCGTTCAACGAAGGAAGCGCTCATGGAGATGTTGCCCTATGTCTCGCCGGCGCCGGTCGAGCTCTCTCGCCGAATGCGCCAGCACAAGGGCAAGAAGTTGGACACCACGAAGGTGACGTTCAAGTCGCTTTATGCAACATTCTCTCTGGCAAGGGAGCTCAATTTATGGCCTGGAGACCGCGCGGACGGGATCGCTATCCAATACTCTCCTATCTCCCTCCACAGGCTCTGTGCCTCCGGGTTCACCTTCTTCCCCCTGCTATGCACACGCTCACAGGACGAGATTACTATAGTGGCGTCCCTAACCTCTGGCCGGGTCGCAGCATACCATCAGGCTTCAAATTTCCCTCACGTGTCTGAGCAAACTCGACGCTGGGCTGGATACAAGGGCGTGTTTCTCTGCCGAAAGCACCATACCACGCTGCCACGAGCCCGACTGTGATGGCATGGATCCTAGCGGTGGCTTACAAGCTCTCTATGCCGACGTTCACCGCAGTCGTCTCACCAACCAAGCCGGGCCCTCTACAAGCGTGACATCACACTTCTCGCACTTGGAAACAGCCCAACGCGTAGTTACTCATGCCGAGTTTATCATGCCTTCGCCGCTGCGAATGGGCGCTACGGACGACGCTCCCGCCTACAAACTCTTGCTAGTCAAACTCGAGCGTCCCCTATCGAGTGCGGAAATCGCTGACCGCACTAACCTGTGGTTATCGGTCGATATATCGCAAACGTACGTCGGTCTGCCGACAAGCTCAATGCCGGTGGAACTCATTCTCGCCAACTGCCTCTGTATAGATTTCCCGAAAGTGGCCGGACCGGCACCAATCAGTCCAAGTCGTCTCCACCGAAAGTCACACCAGTGAGTTCGAGTTCATATGACCTAGCATGGAAATGCATCAGTGGACGCATCGCTCAAACTGACACACACAGATATCTCGCGCGTCGGTAAAAGGTCACCAGGTCTGCGTCAAAACCTGTCCCGCTTCCGGTGAGGCCGAGGATGAAATACCGAGCCAATCAAACCCAACGTCCCTAGCTCAAGGTTCGCCTCCATCGTGCATAGCATCTCACAACAATCCCCAGGGAATGCTCGAGGCGACAAACCCGTGTTCATACATGCAGGCTACTATAGATGCAATGCGGAGCGAAAACGAAGCATTGCGAACCCAAGTTGCTACGATATTGGCGCGGATGGCGGACATGCAATCGCGAATTGACCAGATCACTGCGTCGACAGGTACGTATTTGATATTTATGTCGTAAATACACCCTGAACTCATTTCATCGTGCTGCTTTTGTCCAGGCGAAGGCACCCCTACGGAGATTAGCTATTAGAGAGCGTGTAAACAGTCCAACATGACTGCTGCATACATAGACGTTCCGATTCCTCACGAAACCTGTCGCCTCGGCCAAGACGCTCTCCAGCATCGAATCGCCAACCCACACACCTCAGAACGGCGTTCCACGTTTCACCCCCACGAGGCCCACAGCCGCGGACCGCCGCCGCCCGTACCGCGCCACGTACTCCCGTAAAGCCTTCGCGTCGCCTCCACCGTCGCTCGACTCCGACTCGTGGTACCCGGACGCGCTCGGCATCGACGACTGGTAGTCCGCCCACACGCCGCCGGGGTGGTTGCCGTGCGTGATGACCAGCATCTGCCGCGCGGGAACCTGTAGGGGGAGGCTGAGCCGCGCGCGATCGACCATACTGCCTTTCTCCGACGTCCAGTAGTTGGGAGGGGGCGGTGGCGGCGGCGTGCCGTCCAGGTTTACGCCGTCCTCGTGCTCTGGGACTGCATGCCGTTAGTGTGCGAGTAGAATCGGCGGAGATGGGGGTCCTACCGAAGGGAGAGATTGTAGCACGCGCTGCCATGCGCTGACGGCGCCGCCAGAGCGCGAAGTACAGGAATGCAAGCGCGAGGATGAGCGCTGTTCCTCCCACAGCGATGCCTATTATCTCGCCGACGGGCAGAGCGTGTCTGCTCGCTGTGACTGGGCTCGCAGTGGGAGCCACAGAAGACTGTGTAAATGTAGAGAGTGACGGAAGGGAGGATGTGGCTGCAGGACTCGAAAGGTCTGATGGAGGGTTTGGCGGCACTGGAGTCGAGTTTGATTGAGTTGATGTGCTCGTAGAGGTGGAGTTCCCAGTGTGATTGCTGAGGGCCTGGTCGGCTGCCAGTGACTAGCTAGTCACTCCCCGCCAAAAATCAGTCACTAGTGACAAGTAGTCGTGATCCGACTGAAAAGCCCAGTCGTGATCGGGAGGACCGGTCGGCAGCGCACGACCGCGGGCGCCAGCGTGTCACTTCCGAGCGCCTAGGCGTCACTCGCGCTGCACGTCCACTGAGAGCTTCAGGGACGTTCTTCCCCGTCGTATAGCTCTCGTTCCAACCGCGAGGGCTCGTACAAATGCAGGATGCTTAATATAGTATAACAGATGAATTTAAACATCTCGCGCCAAACTTTCGAGCCGCATAGCGTCGCGCGTATCTGATAGACTCCGATAGAGCATGCGCGCCGACTACTAATCGAGCCTCCGGGCATTTGAGAGTTTTGTGCTAGCTCGCGCGTAAGCCGAGAATAATATGTGTAGCTATTTTCTGCTTTTACAAAGAGTTCCAAAGATATGCTGACCCTTTCTAGATCGCGCGATGGGAGTGAAGCTGAAATCCTGGGTATCAGCTTACCCTCTCTAAAAGCTCATCGCGTCTATACTTTGACCTATCGCGCACTAATTCTGTGTTTTATAATATCATTCATGTACTCGCGCAGGAGATTTGACCAACAGGTCGTCGGCGCTCGACGGTTTATGTTTCCGCTACGTGCGCGCCTTACCTGTCGCGCGAGTCCCTCCAGCACGCGCGCGGATGAGCGCGGCGGGCTGGCGTGACCCGACTGTGACCAAGGCGCCTCCGTTAACCACTCCCGATCGCCGACTCCCCGGTGATCTCGGGCTTTAAACCTCTCACTAGTGACTAGTTAGTCACTGGCAGCCGACCAGGCCCTGACTGTCCCTGTCGAGTTGGGTGAAACAGTCGATGTTCCGAGAAGCGACGATGTACTGGGAGGCGTGGCGTGGGCGGGAACAAATTGGTTGGCAAGCGTGGAGATAACCGAAGTGATCGGGCTAGTGCTAGTCGATGTAGGCTGGGGCCGAACTGGGGACGTAGTTGGGACAGGATTAGTGGAGGATGTGGTAGGCAGCGTTGAGGACGTTGAGATCGGAAGTGTCATTATGCCTGGGGGTAGAGTCGGTGCGGTGACCGTAGCTGTCGTCGAATCGGACGTCTCGAGCGCAATGAAGTCGAACCAAAACTGCTGGCCCATGTTGACAATTGTAAGAGTATGCGGTCCGTCGCTCAGCGATCCCGAGGAGTAGAATTTTACTTGATGCTGTTCCGAATCGACCTGCGGGTTCGGAGTAAAACCCACCACAGGAGAGCCATCCAGATAGTACGCGGAGTGCATGTTCCACGTTCCAACCGGCTTCAGGGCACCGAAGACAGCGACAGATGTACCTGACTTGTCGTTAGCGTTGAAAACAGATCTGGCCACATGTGGGGGATACATAGGCAGGTGGCAGTGGCAAGACGGGCACACCTGTGAAGTGCAGGATTGCACTGTCCAAATTGTCTTGTGAGAACTCGAGTGTGTCTTCGACATCCCCATCTCCCGGCGTGTTGAATGGTGTCCAAGAACCTTGATACTGAATCAGAGGACTTGTGTTGTCCACTTTCTGCGTAGCCCCAAGAACCGTAGTGCAGCTGCATGAGAGAGCGAGAAGGAATGTGAGTGTGCTGCGATACTTGAGGGTGATAAACATTGTCGAAAGAGCGGAAGTTCAGCAGGGATATGGGGGCGTAAGCATAAGTTCCCCGTGCTGTGGAAAGCACATTGTCATTTAAAGCGGGCTCTCGGTGTGCATCGTAGGAAGACAGGCTGGCAGAGAAGTCCGATTCTTCGGGCGATAGAGTACTAGAGCCAGGAGATCTGTTGGACGTCAGATCGCGGGGCAACGATGATGGTATGCATCATGCCCACCTGTATCGCCATAGGCAACTGAGGCTGAAAGGCCATGTTACGCTGCTATTCCCGAAACATAGTGAAGGGGCTCGGGAACCCCGGCGTATGTATCTGACTCGGAGTCATGGCGGCGGTGATCCCAAGACTGTCCACACGTAAGCCACCTGAGGATGCTCTACGAACCGCGCTTCCCTTAAATTCATGGACAAGAGATCGCGCAGACCCGCGCGTATGCATATGGGAAGTGGCAAGTGAGTGCAGGAGACAAATTACTCGCGAGAAACTTGGGAGCGATTTGTTAGATCTCAGATAAGTTCCTCGCGTGGCCGCAATAACGTGGAAGGACAGGCGCTGGCCTCTCGGCCTGCCAAGCGTTGACTCCTCTCAAGTTCCAGTCAGTATAAGTAACCGTTAAACGGTGCCGATAGTGCAAGAGTAGTGATCGCCTCCTTAACTCAGTGCTAATACCTGGCATGCTAGGATGCAACCGGTGGGCCCGTCACTGCACTGGTCTCACGAGTTCAGTGGATGCCGTATACGCAGAGCAAGAAGGGTTGAAACAAATGCGCGTACTACTGGTACGTCAACAGCATGCGTATTTGCAGCCGTGCCCACTTACGGAATGAAGGCAGTATATACAACGCTGGTTGGTGACGGCGGCATTCGCCCTTGACGCACTCTCCACATAAGCTTACTCCGCAAATATTGTTTCAGGTGGAGCAACCGAGAGGTCGAGTTTGAACAAGGCCGAACAAAGGTAATGTTACCGGTGTAACCCTTGAAGCACGCACTGTGGTCACGCCACACGGCGCCCCATTCTTTTCCAGCGGCAGTCCGAGTCGACCTTCGGGCTTCGTCGTAAGCAGTTTACAAAGCTCCTACGGACACTATGGACGTCGTGTTTAATCATTGCTGTGACTTTGCTATGCGACTGGAGCGTGGATAAGTTGCCAACGGCCTTGCCTCCCGAAGTCCGGATCCTCGCCACTCGGATGGTGAGGCGTGCAGGTGTGCACAGTGCGGCGGCGGCGGCGAACAGGCTTATAGAGCCCTATACATCAGGAGTTGCAACTTCTACGCCAAATAGGGCGCAAGAAGTTGCAACTTTTCCTACGGGCGCCTAATACAGCTGCGCGGCGTTCTAAGCGCCGAACAGAGCAGTTGCATCTTTTTTGCAAAGATGCAACTGCGCCAAGGCTTGATACTAACGATCCTCCATCAGATGTAACGACGGGACTCACGCGATAATGGGCGTACGCACTCGCGGCAGGGGCACGCGTTGCCGGGCTCCTTAGTCCGGGACAAGTATGGCGAGTGTGTGTACGAGAAGTCAGAGTGCGCCGACAGAGCACGGGCAAACGGCAGGCGGAACCTGTCCGAAGACGCACAGGACAGAGCCGGAGGACTCCAAAGCCAGAAACACACGCTCGCGATCGGGGCGAGCTTGGTGTAAGCAGACCTGGAGGTTGTACCTAAACACGTTCCGAACGAGATTAGGCGCCTGTTTAGAGTTCGCGCGCGTTGTAGCGTTCGCCTCGGCCTCCTCCGGCGCGTCGCACTCGAGCGTGTCGACATCACCTTTCCTCCTCCCTTCTTACTCCCTTCTTACCCGTCGCCCGACGCGGATACACTCTCGACGGCTGCTGTCGTCGACGTCCCAGCTTTTCTCGCTTTCCATGCGTGCATTCTCTTTGGCTCCGTCTCCCTGAACGCCGACGATTAGACAGCGAAGTAAGGCCCCGTAGTGAGCAGGAGGGGGTGAGTAATGAATACCCCGTCCTGATTTACGCCCATCCTAACGGACCGACTACACAGATTGTGCCCCGCCTGTCCCTGCCTCTCGGACACATCCAATGCCTCTGGACAAGCTGGGCGGCTGGTCAGTCGCTTTACCTTCAGCTCTCATCGGGTGTCTTACCAATCCCAGGTTGTCAGCTCTAAACAGCTCAGCGGATATCAGCGCACCGTTTCGCGAACGCGTCCCCGCACTCGGACTGTTCGTTCCAGGAGAGGGTTGAGGGCGGCGGGTAACCAGCCAAACAAGGCGGCGCGGTGGCAGCGCGAAGCGTCCGTGTCTAATCGAGGTAAGTACGCGCGACAACCCCCCTTTCGTCCTCGCCCTTGCCGTATCCGACCTTCTCCACGCTTTCTTCCACGTTCTCGCGCTCGCACATCCTAGGCTCGACGCCCGGCGCCCGACATCCGACTTCGGGCAGCCTTCAGCATCGCCCCCCTCACCGACGGCTTCGACACCCGACCCCCGGCCCCTCCTCCCCAACCATTCTTCCCCATGCCAACACCGCCCCGCCCTTCCCCACGCGACGCGCGACGCTCTACGCGCTCGGCGTCGGCGACGGTCCCTTTGACGCCCGGCCGCCGATCTCCCTCATCCCGCCCTCTGCTCTCGTCCTTCTCGCCCACGCCGTCGTGGTGCTTCCACTCTGCCACCCCCGCCTTCGACACCCGACACCCGACACCGCCCCGGCCATCCCCAAGTCCCTAGGCCGGCCGGCCCGTCCCCGACGTCGCGCTCGCCGTCGGCGAGGTCGAGTTCGACGGCCGGCTGCCAGCTCCCACCTCTCGCCGTTCTCCTCTGCGCCAGCCTCGCCCTCGCGCTTATCCAGGCCCGCCTGCGACACACCACGCGCCACGCGCCACGCGCTCGGCGTCGGCGACGGTGACTTTGACGCCCGGCCGCGGACCTCCCTCATCCCCGCCCTCTCCCCTCGTCCTTCTCGCCCACGCCGTCGTGGTGCTTCCGCTCTGCCACCCCCGCCTTCGACGCCAGACTCCCAACCACGCCCCGCCCTTTCCCACGCGACGCGCGACGCTCTACGCGCTCGGCGTCGGCGACGGTGACTTCGACGCCCGGCCGCGGACCTCCCTCATCCCCGCCCTCTCCCCTCGTCCTTCTCGCCCACGCCGTCGTGGTGCTTCCGCTCTGCCACTCCCGCCTTCGACACCCGACACCCGACACCGCCCCGGCCATCCCCAAGTCCCTAGGCCGGCCGGCCCGTCCCCGACGTCGCGCTCGCCGTCGGCGAGGTCGAGTCTCCTCTCGTCCTTCTCGCCCTCGCCGTCCTCGCCCTCGCGCTCAACCAGACCCGCCTGCGATCTCCGACTCCACACCACGCGCAATGCTCGACGCGCTCGGCGTCGGCGACGCTGGCTTCGACGCGCGGCCGCCGACCTCTCTCCTCTCGCCGTTCTCCTCTCCGCTAGCCTCGCCCTCACGCTCACCCAGACCCGCCTGCGACCTCCGACTCCACACGATGCGCCACGCTCTCCACCTACCCGCTGGCCGTCGGCGTCAGTGCCTTCGAGCCCGGCCGCCGACTTTCCCCATCCTCGTCCTCTCCTCTCGCCGCCATCCTCCTGTTTGTGCTCTGCTGTCCTCGACTTTGCCCCGCCTCGCCTCTTCGCTGCGCGACGATTACTCTCGTGCGCTGTCAGTCTAGTCCGCCGTTATCTCGCGCTCTACGTTACAGATACCTTACCCATGTTTGTAGCACGTTCAATATATGAGTTCATCATGCGTATACGCACGCGGTGCCTGCCTTGCTATGTTTATAAGCGACACGTGCTATAAGCTCTGCCAGGGCCACTGGTAGACTGATCGATCGACGACGATCGCAGTTCGTGTGCGTTCGTCCGATGTTCTCGGGATTTGCGACTTACGTGCATCGCCACCCCCACTTTCATTCAAAATCAAGACAAGTAGCTATATGTACAGACGTCTGTCGCCCTCACTGCTTCAACTTGAAAGAACTGGCCGTCCAGCCGAAGTGCGCGGTCAATTTCGGAGCAATGCTGCTCCAAAAGCGTCAGTATCAAGCACCGCCGCGCCCGATCACTACTACTCACACGTCTTGACGGTATGCGTCGAGTTGCCGCTCCTTGAATATTTGACAACCTCAGAGCAAGAGCACATACGGCGGGCTCAAGCTTACCTCGTGGCACCTGAAGTTGGGCTTGAGCTCCGAGCGACGCGGCTTGAAGGTTCGTTGGGAGCCCTTATTGGTGGAGTATCGGAATCCCAACGCACTCATGGTCTGTACGTGCCCAAAGTAATCAATAAAAGCTAATAGAAAGATGCCTTAGCTCCACGTACGTGCACAAAGTCCTCCCAGCGGATACTATGACGGTCTCCTGTGCTAATTTTGAAGATAGAGGCCATAACCTGTGAACGAGGTTATTGTGTTCAGCTTCCTAGGTATCATCTGTGGCACTCACCTTGAAGTTCCTGTGCTTGAGGTAGAATGACATGACGACGTGTCGGATAGATGAGCAGAGATTGATAAAGAGGACAGATGAAGGAACAGAGAGAGAGAGAGAGAGAGAGAGAGAGAGAGAGAGAGAGAGAGAGAGAGAGAGA
>NW_007360335.1:321287-386261 GCF_000271585.1 Trametes versicolor FP-101664 SS1
AGAGAGAGAGAGAGAGAGAGAGAGAGAGAGAGAGAGAGAGAGAGAGATGGAGGAAAGCTGGCTCTTCAACGTTTGGCAACGTTTGGCGGCCTAAATTCTCGCACTTGTCAAATGCAATTCAGGACGGCTGAGCGAAATGCACAAATTGTATACCCCAGCAGAGTAGCACATAGATATACCGATGTAGAAACAGACGAATAAATGCTTGATCGTTTGCGTCCGTTTGGCGCTTTCTTCGCAGCACCGTGACCTGCTCTTCTCCTGCTAGCCTTATACGCCCACGCGATCGTCCCTCGTCTCATTCCGCAGGCAGTTGCAATCCTCCCAAGCTACAAGTGTTCAGTGCGTTGACGATCGGAACGCGGCGGGAAACACTCGGCGTTCTAAACAGCTAGTGAGTTATGCGCACGGGTACGCTTACTTCGAGCAGGAAATCGAGGGACTCGTCTTCCAGCCCAGCGCTCTCAGCCTGTACGACTTCCGCGGAGTGTCAGTCAGTCATTTATATAGCTATCAGGGAGCATACCTGGGATATACACAACCCCGCGGAGGCGCAGCTCCACGCGTTGGCGACCGGGAGAAGCGCGTCAACGTTGGTTAGCTGGGATCGGCGGACGAGTGGAGGGGGAACGACTCACTCCTTGGATTTGCGCGCCCCCTACCATCGCTGCTGCCGGCCAAGCCCTGCTATGCCTGGGGCGCTGCGCTCGGTACGCGTGAATTCAATCGGACCAATCGGACCCTTCGTCGAAACACATCTGCTCAGCGCCGCCGCCGCCCTCGAACCCCAAGCCCCGACCCCGCGCGAGACGGCCGACACTCTGGGACTGCCCACGCGTTCGTCGCCATACAGCCTCCACCTTTGGGGGACCCGTCAGCCCCACCCGTGTTCCTCCCCCCTGCCCACTCTCCCTCTCCCCGCCTACCGCCCTCTACGGTCAGCTCCCCGCTCTGGCGTATCTTCCTGGAACGCGGTCGAGCCCGCACACCTGGAGGGCCGCCCGCGCCCGTGCTCAAGCTCGCGGCCTTCTATGTTGGCGCCACGCGTGGCCCCTTACTCCCGCCACCTCCGCTCGGACGCTCTTGGAACGCGCAGAGCAAGAGGCCCGACCAGCCGACCCCCGTCCGCGTGTTTTCTGGCCAGCTCCTAACCCCACTCTCTTGTCGCGACGTCTCCTGGCCTACACGCCGCGCCCCCCCTCCCTCGTCTTCGCACTCGTCGAACCGCGCTCGTGCCCTCCAGGCCCATGCCCGACCTCCTCCCTCGCGCCCGCTCTCCCCGCTCGTCCCCAGCTTCGACTGCATTACTAGCTCGATCTTTGCGCGACCTAGATGGCCTCACCCGGCCTGCCGCCCCGTGCTACGCGCTGTCCTCCACCGGGGCGCCTCCAAGCCCCGACCACGGGCATCCGGGCCCCCCTGCCGCCCGCCGGTGTGCCGATAATTGGGCCCTAAGTCCCCCGAGCTCCATACCGCACATATGCACCCGAACATGCGCGCTCCAAGCCCCGCGCCCTGGTTCTCTTCCCGCCGCGCGCTGTCGTCCACTTCGCGCCGCTACGCGCGGCGCCGACCGGCCCCGCCCCGCGGCCCTTCATCTCGAGGACGGATTCGCCAGACCGGCGCCCAGGAGACTGCGGGATCCGGGGCGGCAGAGCTCATACGTCGTAGCGGGGTCGGGTTGGAGGGAGGGACGGCGCAGGCTCTCCCGGTGACACGGGCGAGAGGTGTAGACACGGCGGCCGAAGCATGGACGCGAAGCTTTCGCGACAGGGTGATGGCAACGGCAGCGTGCACTCAGAGGCTTCCACCACACAGATAGCTGGATGAGATTGGTGGCGTAATTCAAGTATATCCGGAGCAAGCTGTTGGGCGGTCCTTGACGCATATCACACCCTACGTACACGCACTAGTACTCGTACCCTTCGTACAGACGCGACCATGCCTCGAACCCGTTCTCGATGCCATGGACCCCCAGAGCAGGGTTAGGCGCCCCGCGCTGGGGGATATCCCTCGGCGCGTCGAGCATGTCGATCTCGAGCCCCAGGCGCGGCATGTCCTCGAGGTTGGCGATCCTCACGAGCATGGTGTGCGTACCCGCGGGGACCTCGAATGGGGCGTCTACATCGCAAGTCCTCCACTCGGTTTTTTCATGGGACCAGACCTCGAAACGCGGCCTGGCCTGAGCAGCCATGGTCGCGGCGATGTCGGAGTGATCGTCGAGTCGAATCGACGCGTTCGCATCGAGAGGGACGAGGCGAGAGCTGGGGAGGAGGTCGTCCTGTCGCATTGTCAGTATCTTTACAATCGGTAGGACATGTAAGGAGGCACATGGAGTACATACGTCACGCCAGAACACAATCCAGACGCCATGGATAGTCACACCCCGCGCCATCACTTGATGTCTGTATCGTCCAGCGGCTTCGACGAGGTCGCTCACACTGTTGATGTCCAGCGCGCCTTGTTGCTGCTGGCAGTGAAGTTCGAGACCGAATTGTTCGCAGCGCGTGACCGTGTCGACGCGGACGAGGAGCACCGTGGCATCCCGAGAGAGGGCCAGATCCATGAGGTCGTCGATGACAGGCAGCCAGTTCTGGAGGCCAGTTTCCCAGTACTCGAACGGGTAGGGGTCCTGGGGGTCGTGGTCTGGGAGGAGGTGTCCGAAGAGCCCCAAGCAAAGAGGCTTATTGGCGTCGACCCTGACCTCCGTTCGCGTGGGCACCGCGTTGTTCTAGATGTGTCCAACATTAGTCCATGCATGACATTTCTTTCAATGGTGCCTACCGTAGCCCACACGACCACGTCGAGGATGCGCTGTGTTTGGGAGGGGGCTGTTCAGCGCAACACCTGCAAACAAGTCACGACGTACATACCATGTTCAATCTGGAGGCGGCGTTAGCGTCGTTCGCTACGGCCCGGGCGTTGATAGTCGGTGCGGTGCTCCTGGTATTGTTGATAT
Source organism: Trametes versicolor FP-101664 SS1 (assembly GCF_000271585.1). Taxonomy (NCBI): domain Eukaryota; kingdom Fungi; phylum Basidiomycota; class Agaricomycetes; order Polyporales; family Polyporaceae; genus Trametes; species Trametes versicolor. The sequence continues at coordinate 324,247 of NW_007360335.1, forward strand.
TCTCCGCCAGCATGACCTGAGGAGCAGGTGCATTGTATGGGCAAAAGGTCAGTATGGCGTACCTGAGCTGTGGTTCTCACATACCTGGCCCTTCTCCATGCGTAGTGCGTCAGAGACCTGCTGACGACGCTCGGCGACGGCGCGGCGCTTCAATGCCACCTTGGCCGCGTCTGCAACCTTGCGTTGAGCACGCTCCGCGGCCTTCTGAGCTTGAGCGGCCTGGCGAGTAGCCTTCTCCACGGCTCGTTGGCGCTTCTTGACCTCGCGCATAGCCCTCTTGGCCTGCCTTCGAGCTTCGTCATCCTCGCGCTGACGTCGGCGCTTGTCCGCTTCTGCCTGACGTTCCAGCTTGCGACGGGCTTCCTCCTCGCGGTCGAAGTGGCGACATTCTTCGATGAGGCGCAGGACGTATTCCGTGGGCCCGGGCTGCCACGGCCAGTGGATGCCGTGGCACAAATCGCACTACGATGAGATGATTGTCAGTGGATACTGTGATCCTCTAGTACCGTCACTACTCACCACGTAACCCCAAGCTCCAGCCCATCCTTCAGCGTAGCACAGCTGTGCTGTAAAGGTAGTGCGCGCCTGACAGTTGCGCTTCGGACAGAAGTGCGGAGCTTCAGGCATACGGTCGAGGGAGTCCAGCTCGCACAGCTGCCTCAGCTCCGGGCTGTAGATATCCCTACCCCGGGGGTTCGCGACATAATGACTACGCCCACGGATGCGCACGAGGCGGTACTGGCGAATTAAGTTGAGCTCCGGCATGGTGCGGCGGTGTGCAGGACAGGGAGAGGACAACAGGAGGGGAAGAGGACGAAGAGCCGATCTAGCACGCTGCGGTAAGCGGGTATGGGGAGAAGAGCGGATGAGCTCACGGAGGGAAATTCCTTGGTGCGACCTGGTCCTCGACGCACATTTTTATCGTCTCCTGCGCCCGGGTGAACACCGTTTTGACCGCCTCTCCAAATTCCGAATTATTTGCACCGCTGTGTCTAGCCCCTCGACACCCCTTTTGGACGTATTCCGTTCTTGCGTCAGCCTTGTTTTTCGACCGCTTTCACGAAGGTCCGCATTATTTGAACCATTATATCTCACACCGAGATCGACAATATATTTTACGCGCGCCGGTGTCACTCGTTCCGATCCCTAAATCGGGGAGCCAAATCGTAGGTACATTGCAACCGCTACTCAGGCCCTGTCGATGTCGATCGCGTCGTCAGCCGTTTCGCCGTGGGTCAAGTCGATCACCTCCTTGCTGCCCTGTTGCACGAGAAACACGCGAAGGCCCTCCCGCATGCTCAGCAACTGCTCGCGTCTCTTGGCGATGCGTTGCTTCATGCTAGCGGAGCGCTTCCGCTTGCGCACAACACCTCCCCCTCCAGCCGGGATGCGCCAATCTCCTTCGGCGATCACGACGGTCGCGTCGGACTCATCACCGGAGGAGAGGCTGATAACCTCCTCGCTGTCTACGACGTCCTGAGGAGGTCTTAGTATCGGAAGAGGTTGCTTGCGAATGTCGCCTACCTGCCAATCCCCAACTTGAGGCGCACCCCATTCCAGCGGCCCGAGACCGGCGTTGTTGACGGGAACCTGTAGGGGCATGAGCGAGGTTTATGCTCATGAAGGTCATTATAGCACACCTGGGCAGGCGGGGGCCCCCATTCGACGGGCACATGGTCCGCGTTATCGCCGTCGTCCTATGAACTTGTGAGCAATTTTGACATGACGGTGTAGCACGTCGCGTACCTGCGCATATGCGTTCCAATCCGCGACTAGAGCTCCAGGGGCCTCGTCCTGTGGAATGTCAAAAACCGCACGGCACTAGAACTCGGCCACTCACGTCGAGATCCTCGTAGTACGCGCGAGACGAGTCCTGCGCCTCTAGTTCCGTGCCCAACCCCACGACGAGGCAGGTTGAGGACGTCTTGACGAGGATGGTCTGCCCGTTGCGACGCACTGGGAGGGTCGTCCACAGCGAGCGCGAGAACCACCGTCCAAACGGATGGACCCAGACGTCCATCTCAACGTCCGCGCTGAGAGCACCGATGATGGACACACTGTCGGGGGCGCCGCCTTCGCAGATCGCCGCGCGGAAGGCGCCGCATTGACCTAGGCAAACCGTGTCGTTGCTTGCGGCGGGAACGAGGAATATGAGAGGTCCCTCGGATCCCTGAGCGCACGAGGGGTCAGCTTGTGGGACATCAGCATTGAGCTGAAGGCATGAACAAACCTTGAGCCACAGAACGACACGTATAGCCTTGCCCTCCTTCACATCGCCCCGACAGTCCTGCTCGACGACGTCGTGGGGCATCTCCTTCAACCCGGCCACCTCGTACACCCACGCCAGCTCGTACCCAATGAAGGGCACGAGTTCTGCGCCAGGGAAACGCACCACATGGACCCAGAAATTGGGTCTCGCGACGCCCGCCGTTTCTGCTGTGCAGGCAATCCACCCACCCCCGCGATGACCCCACACCTCTATCTGCGCGTTGTGCAGGTCCTCGAACTCGTCGGCAACCGCCTGGATTCCCTTGAGAGCGTCGAGGATAGACTGGCCGTCGTAGAACGTCGTTCGAATGGCGTCCTTCTCAGTCTAAGCATGGTGTCCTGTCAGAACTGGCGTAGAGATGGCCAGCGACAACACTTACCGCGAGATACACGCTCAATATGTTCGCATTCATAGTGGGCGAGAACGCGAGGGTGCTGGTAGGGAGGGCGTACCAGTGGTAGAGGAGATTTATGGCGTGCTGCACACCTTGTGAACAGAACCTGACGGGGTCCGTATTTCCCAATGCGGGGGTTTCGTCTAAACGTGTATTCGGGCACGAAGACCCCATCTTCCCCGATGTGATCTGACGTGCGGATCTCCCTGGTTCTTCCGAAGGCTTATGATGCCAGGCACCTGAGACATTGCATCCTCGTCACATCCAGGCCAAACAGCGAGATACATCAGCTCAATCTAAGGTATCCCATCACGCCCGCCCCCTCCGCTTGGACGAGCCCTTGGCGGTACCGCCAGCGCCGCGTCGGGGGCGTCCGGTCGAGACGCTGCCCGACGCAGAAATGCGCTCGGTCAACGAGATCAAGCTGGAGTGGGATCAGTGTCGAAGCGCAATGTGGTTGATAAGACTGCTCACGGATCTTGACCCTGAGCACGCGCCGTCTGCGTGCGGATGCGAGACGGTCGTGAGGTAACAGCGGAGCTCGCGCTCGCGTCGGGGATCACAACTCCCGACGTTTCGGCGCCTTTACGGAGCTTCCTCCCCGCCCCTTTCGTCTTCGTGGCCGTGACCTTCTTTCCTGGGCGCTTGTTCTTCGGTCCCGCCGGGGCGGGTTCCGAGAGTTGTGCCGCCGCCGCACTCTCAAGGTTTTCACTTACCTCAGGATCTACAGCGATGTCCGCCTCTGCAATGTCAGCGGTCTCGGGGACGTCGTTCGATTGACCTGTCACATACGTTAGCGGCAAAATTCTCATGCGTACTTAAAGACTTGCCTTGAATTACGGCCCCAACGCGGAGCGCTGCAGCTGGAGCCCGTAGAGTTGGGTCAATGCAAGCGGTGATAATAGGAGCCGGAGTTATAACGTTGCAAGCTGGGATCCCTTCAGCGGAGGAGGGTTGCACGACGGGCTGTGCGGCGTCCGTCTCATCGATTGCGCGATGTTCTGTCTAGAGTCATTAAGAAGTTCAGAACAGGGATCAGCCGACGTACGCTCCATGATACGCTGAGCGTGCACCGCGAAGTCAGCAGCGTCCGCATCCTCGCCACCTGGAGGAGGGTAAGCGCCGGCGAAGCTCCAAGTTGGGTGCACGAACCGGAACGGGACTGTTCCACCCAAAGTGAGAGGACGAGGTAGAATTCTTGCTCAGTCCAACCAGCCGTCTGGCAGAGCGCCTGCAGGAAGGTGAGGCCTTGTCTGTTGACACCGCGGGACGTCCTGCGGACATGTCAGCAAGCCAGTTCCTTCATTCGGTGAGACACAGGGATCATACATATAGACAGACGGCTCGCCTGTCTCGTCCGGCCCACCCACGCAAATCAGACCGCCCCAATGTACGTTGTGGACCATGTCCATGCTGTCATCCACCGCGTTAGAGATTTCCAAGGCGGTACTGGGGCGCAAGTATTAGTGTCAACGCCCTGACGAGGATCATTCCGAACTCACAAGCCTTCATTGATGGGGACCGACTCCTCGCGCTCCGCAGCACGCTCCTTGTTCTTCTCCTCGGCGATGGCGTTGTACCTCTCTTGCTCCTCGGGAAGCAGAGCCTTCCATGCGTCGGCACATGCAGCGCGATGTTGGCCTACCGCTGCCCTGTGACGGCCCTCGACGTCGAGCACTTCAACCACCGGAGCGTCCGACGACGCTTGGAAGACGTCCAGTCCAGTCTTAGCGCGAGGCTTCCGGGCGCGCGGAAGTGTCAGGGAACGGCGACGGCGGCTGTCCCCTGCACGACGAACACCCGTGTACAGGTTCTCGCGCACCCAGTTGTAGATGCTCTACGAGTCGTCGTCAGCAACCCGGAGGAAGCGCAAGGCCACGACACACCTTCGGCAGCCTCTCCATGCGCGCGCTGAATGCGACGAAATCCTCCGGGGCATGGCGAGCGATGTCATCGCGGCGATCGCGAGACGCGTTGTTGTAACGCTTCAGCCACGCTTCTTGTGTTTCGCCCGTGCTCGGAGCAGTGAAGTGAGCACGAAACTTCTCAGTTAGAAGACCAGCGGCTCGCTTGTTCGGGGCTGTAGTTTTAGGCTCGAGAAGGATAGCTCGAACGTCCGCGTCAGACAAATGCTGTTTAAGCCAGCGGCGTTCGTCATCAGTAAAGCAGTAGTTCTGGCGCATGTAGGCAAGGCAGAGGGTGAAGGAGACTCGCCGGGTTCCACACGCCGCAACTTTGCTCTCGTAGGTCCTTGCCATTTCGCTCGTACGACGATACAGATCTGAAGGCCGATGTGAAGGTGTGCCCCTCACCACTACCGAAAGTGCGTACCTAGACTTCTGATGTCCTTCCCTGTTCATGCGTATAGTATGAGACCGGATCGTTACCGCCGCGGCCGCCGGGTAGGAAATATCGAACGAGACTGGATTCCTGCCGGTCTTAGTTAGCCGGTGGAGTGGATATGCCGCTCGTAAAGTACGAAATAGGCGAAATAGGTAAACGGTGAAACATCGAAACGAAAGTGCGAACGTAGAAATTGACGAGAACACGCTGCAGATCTGTGTACTCATCGTCTGTCCAAGTGTTCGGGTCCGTCATCCTGGCGTCTTGGAGAGCTTGAGGCGTGCCGGGCCACCGCATCACGATCGCAATGAATCTCGCCAGGTAGGTTCTGCAATCCCGCCACCGAACGTCGGGAGGGAGTATCCACCGGAACTCCGGAATGTCGGAGGAGGATGGGATGACCGAGACAACGGACGAAGGATCTCCCCACACGCCCGATACAACCGCCTCGCGCTCCCAGCGATGGATCTCAGACCAGTGTTCTCGTTGGACTAGTGCCGTATCCAACGCCATTAGTTCGCATCGAAAGTTGATTTCGTGCGATTCCCAAAGCAAAAGCCCGCGTATACGAATGTCCGTCGCAGCGTCGGCCAGGGACACCGGAACAGTTTCCAGGAGAGGTACCATGTCGTCCCTGTACGTTGGGATAAGTCCGACCCGCGTGAACAGACGACCGACAACGTTGCGCTCCTCCGTCTTACGCTTGGCGCGCAGCACCGAAGCCGTAGGCGTAGGCGGTGTGGCAAATGCCGCTTCCGAGTACTCTCCCCACAAAGCCACGCGCCACTCCGCGATGGTCATGGGATGGCAAGGGAGCGTCGGACTGAACAAACGCATTCGACAGAACGGCCGAATGCGCACGAGGTTGTGCAGGTAGCGATGGACCTTTTCGTCGACGCGTGCCGCTTCCGCATGAGGGGCCCCGGCAGGTACACATGCAAGGGTGCTGATGGTGTCGAGGAGGAACGGCGGAGGATAGAAAAAGACGGACGAGGCCGATGGCTGCGCAACCGGAGAAACACCTTGCAAAGCGTCCCTCCAGATCGGCGTCAACGTGTAGAAGGGGGAGGAGTAATACGATCGTGATGGAAAGATGGCTCGACTGGAGAGCGGAGTTGGTGTAATAGCCGGAGGTATCTCGTGCGCGCTGCTTGGTGCTGCCTCGAGCGACGGCGTAGCCGGAGCTATTTCCCCAGCCAACGTGCGCGGCTTCTTCTTCTTCTTCTTCTTCTTCGTCGAAGGTGCATGATCGGGGCCCGGCTGCGCAGGCATGACGATGTGCCTCGACGTGCCGTGGCTATCGGGGACCCGTTGGCGCTTAGCAGACGGCGACGTGTCGGGAGTGGGGGGCTCCGGGAAGAGAGTAGGTTGTGTGTCGGGACTCGGAGACAATCTGCTTAGCCGGGAGCCGCAGACGGCCTTGGAGATGTTGACCGCCATGGTGCTCAGCCAATTCCCGGTCAGGTTCACAACACCCGCAACCACCTTAGTGTTCTGATAGGCGGGTGTCGCACCCTTCTCGATCGAGAGGGAAGTAGGGCGCCGGCTTTCCACCACCTCCCAGACGGCCAACGAATGAGTGATGCCTTGGATCAGCCAAGTAGGGATGCCAACACGTGTAAGAGTTTGGGCCGTGGTGGGATCGCCCGTGAAAGCACCGAGTACGGGAAGAACGTCGAAACTGTAGTCCATGAATGACTCCATGCGGTGGAAGACTGTCTGCTGGTAAATGCGAAGGCCGGCCAACTCCAACGAGACTCTCTGAACATGCGCGCCTACAGCCACAGCTATACCTGATGTCGAGGGCATCTTCTCCATACGTTCCACCGCCTGCCTGAGGATCATGACTAGGAGCCGGCCATGATCCAAAAGAGCCTTATCGGCTGGATGGGCACCATTGAACACGCGGACAGCCTGAGATGCCGCTTCGCGGAGCGGAATCAGGACCGCATCCTTGAGGTATCCCATCCCCTGGAATCCCGCGGACCTATCCGCTATCCAGTCCCTCGCAGGGGAGAGCGTGATGAAAAGGATCTCCGGATCGGCGGGAGGGCATGGCGCATTGGGGATACAGGAGATGTGCGGCATCGAAGAGATGAACCTCTGAGGCCACCGCGAGTACTCGTGAAGCCCCCAGAGACCGTCAGAGAAAGTTTCGACGACTTGGCGTTCAACCGGAAGTCGCGGAACGTAAGACATGTTGGGGGAGGTTATGCAGAAGCCAGATAACGCGTCCTGGGAGGCGACCTTGCCTTCAAACGACTGGCAAACCATAGGCGCTACAATAGGGTCATCAGCGTCGCGAGACCTGCGAATATGGCATTGACTTACCACGACCCCGTCTTGTCACTCGTAGCGAGGCGGGCGGCACTCCCGGCTCAAGCGGAGGGGAAACATTGCATGCGGGATCGACAGAGACATCGCTGATGTGGTGTGTGAGGTCGGGCAGGACACGAGATTTCTCGGCGACTTACGGTCTTTTTTGGCCGGCATTAGCAGACGAGGATTGCGAAGAAGAGGATGGTAAAGGCGGTGGTGGTACGAGTGGTGGTGGGGGTTGCGATGGCGGTTCAGCAGGTTGACTCTCCTGATTCCGTTTCCGGAAGCTGAGGTGAGCGAACCCGCTGCGTTGCATGACGCGATGGGCTCAGCGAAGAAGTTCCTTCGTAGTTGCGGGGGCAGGTCTTACGGCCGGTCTTGCGGTCTTGCGGAATATCCTCAGTCGTCTTGTCTTGCTGACAGAGTGGAGTTCTCAGCGAGTGCGCGGAACTCTACCAATCTGTATATCGACCCCAGTGCACGACAAGTCACGCTATAGAGCTGGCTCAACGTGGACGGGTGTACTTGCTGAGAGATCGTCGTGGTAGTTGAATTCAAGTGTGGTCACTAGCAGTTGGTGGGTAGACCAGTACGTAAGACTGACAGCAGGATCGATCCCATCGATAGTCGACCGTAGAATTGAAAGGCCGCATACGAAGTTCAAAACCCGATTATGGCCATTTGGCACGATCTTTTGGTTCAGCTACATGACATAATAGTTAGCTCAGCTGTATTGTTCAATAGTTCAATGTCGGGAAGCCGGTCCACATTGTCCATGCGACTCGCGAGGCATGGTCCAGATCCTCCGGAGCCGCAAAACTCTAACGGCAGGCGTCGATGAGAGACTGCTAGATGTTCTATAGCGAGATCTCTACCACACCATCCCCACCTCTACTTCGACTCCAAGGAGACCCACTACGAACACCCTCTGCTTAACTCCATTGCGCGATCTATCACTGCCCAGCAATGTGACGGCCGCAAACGCAAATACCTCCTCCCTGAATGTCACTTTGGCAAGACGTGCGCTATGCTCCTCAGCCCGCCTTTCACCACACTGGCACCTCCGACACCGCACGTCATCGATGTATTTCCCGCATCCCACTGCCACCCTCATGTCTTCCCGCTATATGGCGGTAGATAACTGAAGGGATACCTGGCTACGCACCTTACGCTGCTGGTCACATCCAGAAGTGCCAGGTGCGTTTTCCCTTCCAGTCTCTCAACACTGTGTGCAGGCCCAGTAACATGTCCTCGTCGACGAGAGCGCCTACGCGCTCGCCGGAGGCCGTTTCATATGTTGCTAGTATGTCCCCTCCACCGACCGTTTTCACGCTGACCAGCCCGTAGCGGTTAGCCGACTCGGCTCGCAACCTTGCCCGGAAGTCCGTTCGTAGCACACCTGTCGCATGGCTGCAATCGGGTTACGACGATATGCTACATGAATATATACGTATCCACATTAGATATCCCATCATGTCGGACATCTACGTAGATTCAGAAGGGGTCGCTTGTGGAAAAGCGTGGGAATACGAACTTGTCATATTCGTGAATGCGCGCTCTCGTGAAGGCGCACCTTGTGGTACCCTTCATGTCCTCCCGCGTCAGGCAGAAGGCCAAAAAAGGTCTTTCGCGTATATCCGACCTTTTGAAGGGCAAGTCCAAGCGCGACCAATCCCCGAAAATCGCATCCCACGTACCCACCACCGTGTCTCCGACCCTTGGCGCTTCTGAAGGCAACAACAGCGAACTCAATAAATGTCCAACTCGCGATGTATTCCAACCCATCTGGTCTTCGAATCCGCCGGCCGCTCCAACCTCTCCTATACGCACCGCCGACTTACTAAGGCCCTTGCCGCCGCTGTTCGGGAACCCATCTGACCCATTGCACTCGAAGACTGCAGACGCTGGCGCGGCAGCCTCGTCGCAAGCTCGGAAGCCGGCAGTGCGGCGACGTACTGTCACGGTGGAGGACGCCTTGGATGATGATGAAGCAGAAGTACATGGTGGGGGAGAAACGGAGGAGCATGTGTACGGAGCATATCACCTGGTGCGTGAGCGCCTTCAGCTTAACATGCATGGCATCATTGACGAGGGGCCCAGCCGTCCACCAAAGGGGAGAAGTTCCTCGACGCGCATGCGTGCCATGCTCTGGATAGCATGGATGCTTTGGAGGCGCCACCGGTCCAGTTGATTCGCTGCCCCTCCTGCGCTCAGAAACTCTGCGACAAACTCCCTGGGTACCGCACGTTGTTTCGCTGCCAAGACTGTCCACTTGGCTGTCTCAAGTGCATCGACTGTGTACTATCGAGCCACGGTGAACGTCCTTTCGACCGCATACTAATGTGGGACGCGACAAAGCAGTTCTGGCAGCGCATTACCCTTCCTCAAATGGGCTATGTCTTCAACCTTGGCCATGGCGGGCGACAGTGCATGAACACATCTTCCGACCCTAGGGATATGGTCATCATCCATGAGCACGGATTGATGGACCTCCCGGTCCTGTTCTGCCAGTGCGGTTCCGCGCGCCCCCCGGCTGCTCAACTCATCGCTTCCGGACTTTGGCCTGCTACTTGGGAGCGTCCTGGTACGGCCACCACACTGAACGCCCTAGAAGCCTACCACAATCTGAGCCATGTCGCCCAGACGAGCATGTACGACTTCATCAATCATCTGAAAGACATGACCGATGATACCACCCCCAGCGACGCTCAGGTATGCCCTCTCGTTCTGTCCTGGGAATTTTCGCACTGAAGCGTCACAGGATCGATATCGGGAGTTCAAGACGACGATGCGACAGTATACGTACATCCAACAGTGTCGACGTGCGGGTGTGCGGCCAGCACGCGAATTGCCCCGAAGGAGTTTGATTGTACTATGCCCTGCGTGTCCACAGCCCGGAATCAACATGAGGGAGAGGTGGAAGGAAAGAGACGAAGTGCACAGGTAAGTGTTTCTTTCGAGACTCGACCTCACCGTAGCCACCTGACGCCGCGTAGTTATCTGGATGCGCTCCACTATTCCATCGACGGCAACTTCCACCTCAACATGAAGAAGAAAGACACAGACCCTGACGACTTCGCGTACTCGATGGGCGCGGGGTACTTCGTCCACGAACGAGATTTTCAACACTTCCTAAGGAAGGTCCCGCCCCCGATCAATGAGGTGAGCGGTATACCTCTGTACAGCATCGCATGCACTAACGTCAAGTCAGTCATCGACGTGCAATCAGTTCGGCGCGATGGCCAACGGCAAGTACACCGGGAAAGTAACCGGCGTCATCGGCATTTCCTGTCGGCACATGTTCATGTTGCCCGGCGGCGTAGTTGATCTTCATTTTGCTGAACGGTACGTCGACATGTGCCCGAAGCCGCTCTCGCTAACGATGCAGGACGTTCAGGTACCTTTACGTCGACTTCTGTCTGGTGTCGGCTCTCTCGCACTACAGGGAACTTGGGCTGCTGTATGGGACCTACGACATACATTGCCAGTATATCAAGAACCTCCGCACACGTCTGTACGAGGAATTCAACAAGGTCGCGCACGAGCTCGAGTCAATCGATTCCGCGGAGCTTCCCATCATCAGGGCGGCGGTCGGCAAGTATCATCTCGCCATGCATACCGGTGACTGTCGACACAAGCACTCCCTCCATTTCATGCCAGGCGCATGCATGACGGATGGGGAGACGTTAGAGCGGATGTGGGCGATCCTCAACGCGCTCGCGAGACGCACGAAGGAGATGTCCGCCGGGCACCGACACGACGTGCTAAACGACACCTACGCGGACATGAACACTCGACGATTGCAGGGTTTAGGTATCGTCGCGCATCCAGACCAGCTGCCACCTCGTGCTGATTTGTGCAGTTTATGAACTTGTAGACAAGCACAACACGGCGGAAGAGTTATTTGAAGAAGCCCAAGCGTATCTATCGGAGTTGGAGCAAAGCATCGCTCCAGAGAAGGTAGATAGATGGCGTCAAGAAGAGGCCGAATGGCAGCGTAAGGTCGTGGACGTCAGGCAGCACAAAGGGCTCGACAACCCGTTCGAGCCGCCCGAGGAAACAGGTACAAAGAGTGAATCCAACGCGATCCCGTTATTGACAGATCTCTAGCTTTGACGACACAGGCGATCGCTGAGCACCTAGAGCAAATGCACGGAGCGGCAGGCGAACGCGAGGCGGTGGGTATGCTGGGAGCAATGGAGGAGGTTTTGCGCCTCAACTCCACGCGGTAGGACGAATCACCACCTGGTGAACAAGGTTACTGATTCATCCGACAGCGAAAATCTCCGTCACGAGATCCAAACGTCGTCCCGCACGGAGAAGGATAGGCGCAAATTAACGACACAACTCGAGGCGTTCGTCAAACAGGCAGCCGGCTGTCAAGAGATGCATGCACGCTACTTGCAACCGTGCATCTCCGCCGCGATCCAAAGCATATCCGCCACGGGTCACCCAAGCACCTTCCCGAGGCGTGACCCCGTCGACGATGTCGCGTGCGGCATTACAGCTGGCACGCCCGTGGATTCCGGTAAGAAAAGGAAGCGGGCTGAGAACTCGGCGTCTCCCTTTGCCACGCTGCTGGCCGACCTAGATGATCCCGCGACGCAGTTCCTTCTACCGTCCGACTATCACAGCCACATCCGAGGCGCCACCTCTATGACAGAACTCGTCAACTTCGAGCGCGAGCTCAGGCGCGGTCAAGCCAATGAAGCTCTAGACGACCTCCGGCTGCACTTGACGACATATCTATCTCTCGAAGACCGCAAACGGCAGGTCTCTGGTGTCATTCGGAATACGGCGTGGGACCGACGACTGACGAAGAAGACAGCCGCCATAAACGCTGCGAAGAAGGAATACAGGCAGGTCAGGCAGACACTGCGTATTCTAGGTATGCCCGAAGACGACGAGCACCTCCAGCCTCTAGAAGATAAGGACTGCAAGCCTTTCGTGATCGTCGTAGAAGAACAACAGCACAGCGACAGCAAGCGAAAGCCCACCTGGATTTGGGGTAACTTTGCATATATCGACCAGATTGAACCGGGGGAGATAAAGAACTATCTCGAAGATTGTACGCGTCTTACGTCTTCGCGAGCGACAACGCACTGACGCTAGGCCCGTACAGGTGCCCGGGTACATTGGTTTCAACAGAGCGCACGCAAACAACGATGGGAGGAAGAGTGCTATGTGCGCAGAGAGGAGATGTTCCGTACTAGGAAGACGTACCACCACTATCGTCAGATGTGGAGAAAACGAGCGGTGGGGCATGCGATCCATGGCAAGGGCGGCGCCGCCGCCTACGCGCGCAGGTACACGGCTCACTTTGGGCGACGGTGATCAATGGTCTGATATATTATTCGAAGGCAAGCAGCTCAGTGGGAACGCAGACTCGACGCCGCGCATCGACACTTCCCCGCGATCATCGATGTGGTTAGTCCGTTATAGCATGACGCACGCAAATCATGCTAACATGATAGTAGGCTGTGGGGATTCCTCCTCCAGTGCCGGCAAACCTGACGGATAACGCCCCTACTGGCGGCGTGTAGAGTGTAAAGGCATAGGTGCGCATGCCTGCGCCAGCGCCCTTATCAAGTGTTTCTGCGCTCATGGCAGTTGTGCATATGTTACCAATGGAATCAATACAAATATGAGATATCGCGAATTTAGTAGGGGTGATCGCGGATTTGGTAGGGGTCGGGGACTGCTCGAGTGCAAGGGCTGCCTCCGTCGACCCTCTGAAAGCGTGTGACTCTCCACACGCCCGTTTAGCGTCAGCTACCGCGGCGAATGAGAGTACAGAGTGTTCCGACTGCGAAGAAGGGGGAAATGATATACAGTGCTAAACAACTAGTACATCCCACTATGCGGCAGACTCTACAACCCTTATACGCCTCCTCCTGCCCGGTCGCCTCTACCATCCCCCAGACGTTCGCGCGTATCTTCCTCTACACTCCACGACCGTCGCCCCCGCGCGCCCCCGCGAGGCGCGCCACGCGCAGACCCAGGCCCGCTCGCCATCACGGCGACGACGACAGCGTAGTAGCATCGCTTCGCCTGGCGAACGTGGTTCGTGGCACTCGAGCGTGGCAGCCATTGCGCAACTCCCGCGGGGTATTCGCTGCGTCAAACGAGTGCACGGTGAGCCGCGGTCGCACGAGAGCGAGAGCAGACGGGCACCCACCTCAGCTACATTCGGGGACACAGCGAATGCGGTACCATCGCCTGAGAGACGTCCACACCATCCGAGCACAATCCTGCACGTGCACGAGCGGCCGTCCGTGCCTCGAGCTCGTCACGCACGGCTCTTTCCACACTGCTTCGTGCACACATCGACGTCGGTGCCGGTCCAGTTCGTGGAATGCTCAGCAAGTCCTCGACTACGATACGGGAGGCGCGGCGCGTCGATTGTGCTTTCTTCCCCGCTACGAGCATGGCCGACGAAGAAGTAGGCGACAATGATCACGATTGCCCTCGGCGTTCCCCCCGGCATGTGCAGTAGCTAAGCAGCGCGGTACACATGTCCCGCCGTACATTGAGATCTTCGCATCATTTGCTATGCATTCTCGCGGACGCCCTCGTGTGTTGTACGCGACCCTCGCAGACGGCTTGTGGGACGAAATCATGCTGGAGCCGAGTTCCGCAGGCGGACAAAGACCAACGTTGCATATGCGATCGGCGCGGGTCTCGTACACGATCAACTGCTCTGGCAGATGGTTCGAGCAGGCAGGACGAACTCACCGAGGCCAGGGACGCGCTCGAAGCATCCCATCCCGTCGCAACCCGTCCCGCCGGGGGAATAGGCCGGTTCGTGCGCTTGAAACCCAGTGCGGCTCGCCGCCTAGCGCACAACCAACGACCCGTGAGGGACGCGTGCGGCCGCGAACGTCCGTGGGTTGTGTAATTGCCGCGCGCACCCAGCGACGCTGTCGTCCGCCCCTCATGCGGTGGATGCCCTCCGATCAGCACGCAGGTCGCATCCACCGCTCGTCCGCATCCACCGCTCGTCCGACGGCGGCCTGGGATCGCACGGAGGTGGGGTGGGCCGCAAGCAGACGAGCCGGCACAGGGTTGCCTTGGCTCGGGGATGCGCGAGAGGCCCTTCAGTCGTACGGCATGCCCGACGCGGCCTGCTGCTGCCCAGTCCGATAGAGGGCAGGGGGCGGGCGATGGTGTCGTCTGTCATGCCAGGATTATCTCTGCGCACCGACGAAGATGCTTTCCTGTACGAACCACGACCGCCGCCGACGAAAGCGAAAGACGGGTCTTGCGGTGTGGCCATTGCCCCTCGAGCTCTGCCCGACATCGCCTCCCTCTCGCACCCGTCGTCCGGAACCCGAACAAGCAGGCTGCATTCCGTAAACCTGCTGTCCCCGCCGCTGGAGGGCTGACCGCTCTTGTTCCATCGAAGTCGACACAAGCGGCGGAGGATAGAGACGAGGTCGCCCGCGAGTCGCGGTCCTGGACCCACCCCACGTAATGTGATAAGCGCGCCCACCCTGGCGTGAACACAGTACACGGTACACGACACGACCCGCCGCTCCCATTGGCACGCCCCGTTGCGTATTTCAGGCCGGTCGTGTTCCGTGCGCTAAGCGTCATTGGCCCTGCACACTGCGGCGCGCCCGTGAGAGGTGTTGCGCGAGGCCCGGGTTCCTCGGGCGTGTGCTGGCGGGGGTGGCGTGCTGTGCGTCGTCGGCGCGGCCGCAGAAGGACGCAGTGCGGGACCATTCCAGGTCAATCTTCTGCGACGTACGCTCGGATGTGCGCACGCGAGAACGGTTGCTCGAGAGCGCAGCAACGTCGTCCCGAGCGGCGGCCGTGCGAAGTGGATCCAACGGGATGCACCCCGCCTCGTCCTGGCCCGTGCGTGAGTCTCGCGTATGTGTCAGCGGGCAGCGGATAACAGGGCGCACATACGGCCGTCATGTCTCTTCCCGAGCCTGCTCCCGCTGCTCCTGCTCCTCGTTATTCACGCCACCGTCGGCGCTGTCCTTGCGGGAGCGCGATTACGCTCCCGTCGCTATTGATTTGAACCGAGGACGGCGATGACGTCGGGGCTACCTCTGCTAGGGTGGTGAGTGGCCAGGACGTGCTATGCAGGCGATGCACTACTGACTATGACGTCTGCGGGTGTTGTCGTCATCGCGGCGCCGTCGCGTATCTGTACGCTATGCTACCGCTACGGTGCGGATGGGGTAGGTAAGTAGACCGGCAGGGATTGCGAGACGTCCCGCGCGCTCACCTTGTCCGACACATGCCTTGTCGTGGTAGCGCAAGAGTGTTCCCGGCGGGAGGGTGGGCGACGTCCGCAGTGTCGCTTCGTGCTGTGGGTCCGGCATAGATGTGGCAACGTAAATGTATAGTTAGTCTAGCGCGGGGGGCTGCTACAATGCTGAGACTATCGTCTATGAACTGCACTGTGTGCGTTAAGCGGGATGGTGCCGTGACGCGCGTCGAAATGGGGGTGTTGGCGTCGTCCGAGGTCATATCTAGCCCGAGCGGTGATCCGACGGCGCATCGAGACGAGGCGGGACCACGATGGGACGTCCGCGGCCGACGACATTGACCTTCTTGGATCGGATCGTGCCAAAACGAGCGACCATGCCATGTTCTTCTCGAGAGCTACGGTGGGTTGACGGACACATGAGAGGCGGCAGCGTACAATTAGCCCGAGACTAATTCCCGCCCGGTCATCGACAACGCGGAAGCAGATAACGACGTACCGCGCGAGCGCAACAACGGGGCACGTTTGTATGCACTGACAGCTTGCTCAGATCTTTGACAAAGTTGGACGTCGTGAAACATACGACGAGATACCTCTACGGGTGCCAGAAAGATTAAGTCTATGAGAACTCGCCGGTGAGCCCAGCGTCGTACTCCGTTTGCTCTCGACCGTGCTTCGAGCTTGACTGCCGGGGCGATTGGCACTAGTGGAGGCACAGACCAAACAGATTCAAGTAGGACCTGCGCATAGTGGCGTGCCTTGCCGATCACCGAAGGGGTTTTTAATGAGGAGGGGATAGTGAACGGGTGCTCGACGAGCCAGAGGAGAGAGCATGAGAGAGAGAATCAACACCAAGAGGGCACTGCTAGGGACCGGCGCTTGATACGAGTAGCGCTTCGTCCCCTCCACGTCAGTACCTACACGTGCTCCTCAACATTCAACCTTGTAACCTGCGGTATCCCATTCGGAAATGGCTGCCGCCGCCGCTCCCGACCTTCCGTACGTGCAACCCTAGCCAGGTTAATCGCGTTGGTCTTTTCCTCACTGGCTCCTGACATAGCGAGTTTAACGCGAATCGTGGCGGATCGGTGCAACTGGCCGGCGAGGCAGACTTCGGGCCCGCCGAATACCTAACTTGTAAGTGTTGTGATCTGGGTTGAACCGTCTGCCACACCTGAACACGCTGTAGGGTATATCGAGAGCCTGCTTGGGCGCATCGCTTATCTGCAAAGCGAGCTGGCTCGCCGCGAGGAGCGCGAGGAGAAGCTACAAGAGCTTATCCACGCGTCCGAAGTCGTCAACGAAGATTACAAGACGCTTTACCTGCGCGCACGCCGCCTCGCCCTGGAGGTCGCGAACGAGGCCGACGTTGCACGGCAGAGTTGTCTATGTCGGGGTGCCGCGCACGGGCTACTGGAGATATGATATCGAGCACTGTCTCTGCCTGCTATCCGGTCGCCTTGTGGAGAACTTTTCGTTGTAGAATCTATTAGAAACATGGTCGCTGGGAAGCGCGGGCAATGTATCTTGTGGTCGCTGGGAAGCGCGGGCAATGTATCTTGGGTGGGCCTTGGAGACACGGACCGTGTTCTTGGGGACTACCGGGGACATGCGTGGTCGCGGTGTCGCACGGCAGATATGTACATTGGAAGTGAGCACGCTACGTACAAACGCGCTGATCTGACGTATGCGCGCGGGGGCCTCGTAGAATTCAACTCGCGTACTTGAACCGACCTGCCGCAGCAATCAGCGAGTTCAAACCTTATTCGCGTTAGTACATAAACCTTGGATGAGGCGACAGCGCGATCTGCTGTCGCCTCGACCGCGCTCACTTGACCGATCGCCATATGTTACAACACCGCTATCATGTCTCGCAACACGTCTAACCTCACCCGAGATGAGTTCATGCACGTCTTCCTAGTCTGGAATGAGTTGAGGAAAAAGAAGTGCACCAGATGTGAAGATCTGGATCTGGTTTGCAACTACGCCAAGGGCAATAGCTTCAAATGTGACGCGTGTCTGAGGACTAAGTCAGGCAGGGTAAAATGTTCCTGGCTGGCGGGTAAGTCTTGAACCACAACCGCACGGCGGAAGCCTAACTCATAACATAACCTTCAGAACTTATAGAGAAGGTGGTCTTACTAGCCAATGGGGAAGAGCTCGCCCCGCGTGCCCCGAACAAGTGGTTGATTTGGATCCTAGAGGCCTTAGAGGCCTTGGGGGGCGCCAACCAATCTACCACGGCCACGGACGACCGACCCACTAACGAGAGCACCCCATCCGGCGTGTCGGTCGAGAGAGCGGCTCATAACGCAAGTCTGTCTAGTCAAATCGTCGACAACGGACGCGTTGCTACGGAGCTTGGCGACGACCGGGCTCATCGTAGTAGACGGTCCACTGAGCTCGTGGTAGACGGCGCCTTTGCCGAAGAACAGGGGGACGCCCACGCCGACAGTAATATCCGCAACCGAAGCGCCCCCACTCCGTCTGCGGACGATGACGGCGTTCGTGAAGAGCGAGAACACGGCGACATTGCCGAGGAACAGGGCTACCCATCCACGCACAGTCCTGCCCCGTCCTTCGCAATGCCCGACCGCGAGGGCTCTCCGAAGTACTTTAGGACTCCTTCAATGGAGTTGCCGGGCGACCTGGAGTATCCGACGCACAATGGGACTCCGTCCTTCTGGGTCCCCCGCTCTCCGGCGTACTTACGGAGTGAGTCTGCCGAAGCGCCCGACTACCACTTGAACCATCCGGCGCACGACGGAACATCGCACCTCGGAGTGCCCGCCTACGACGGCTCGGCGTCCCACATCGGGGCGCATGAGGACGACGACGGTATGGAAGGTGTGCTGGGTAACCGGGCGCATAGCGGCACTCCGTCCGTGGGGGAACTAGACGCTGGGGCTCGGGAAAAACGGGCCATCGCACGCGACAGCGAGCTTGGCTTCTCGGATGCCGAAGAACTGGTTACCTCTCACTCCGGTAATCATGAGGAGGAAGAATTGAAAAGTCGAGCACTGGAACTGCTGGGCGAGATCCAGGACAAGACCGAGGAGTACGTCGAGCTGAGCAATCTGGCTGAACTCTCGTCGCGACGCCTGCCGCACCTCATGGAAGAAGCAGCAAGCCCGAAGGAGGTGAGCGAGGTCGCTGCGTGCGCCGCTGGTTATTTAACCGCAGCCCGTTTGGCGAAGTCGGCCGCCTGGCTGGCGGAATGGGAACGCAAGAACACCCTGCAACGTCTGGAGCAGCTGAAGGTCTCGCGCAAGCGAACCGCAGTTCACGACGAAGCGCCCTCGCCGACGAAGGTTGCACGCAGGGGAGAGGTAGCCTCGGCATCGCCGTCCCAGAGCGGGCGGTCGAGAACCCAGCGTTCGTCGGCGTCACTCCCTTCCGCCCGCTCGTCGGCGTCACTCCCTTCCGCCCGCTCGTCGGCGTCACCACCCTCCGCCCGTTCGTCGACCTCATTCCCTTCCGCACGTTTGTCGGCTTCAGGCGCCGCTGCACGCTCGGCGGCATCAGTCGCATCTACGACGACACGCAACGTACGTCGCTCGTAGACACTTTACGGGAGTCGCATACGAACGAGACGGTCGGCCGACGAGGCGGGCACGGATGGTTCCAATGTACGATCTACCAAGCGGCAAGAGGAGGTATGTCCTTTTCAATACATCAGCGTTGCAGTGCGGTTGCATGTCGTATGCTGGGATATGGATACACGCGCTTGCCGAGGCACAAGCAAAGAAAAGGGCCACGAAAAATGGGGCAGGATCGCGAGGGTGCGTATGTCCGGAATTATGTCGTCGGTCGGCGCTAAGTGGCGAGGTCGAGGTTGCAAGGCAGAATGACGGAGGTATATAACATCCGAAACCCACGGAAGCCAATTAACGGCAGATCGGCCTCGCTATGTCCGGCACTGTAAGGCCGCTTTCATTACCGATAGCGACAGGCTTCAAAGGAAGTATAGCAGGGTATATCTGCAGCGGGAAAACAAGTTGGCTGTCCGGTTACCTGTAACACGTTGCCACGCAAAGACACGCAGCCACACTCTCGCGATGCGGACGACAGGCGGACGACCTCGGCAGCGCTGTCCGCGCATGACATGGGCGGGCTGGGGACAGACGGTGCGGCGCGCAGCTGGGACCGTCTTTGGAGGGGTTCATGTCAATTGGACCACTACGTAGCTACGTACATACAGGGGCTCGGTGCATTCTAGACAACGGGTGCTCCTATCGTGGTAAGGGAGGCGCATAGTACGAGCGGCGAGCACGAGAGACCCGTCGGAAGGATGCAAAGGCCCGGGCGGCAAGTGGGTGTCGGGCGCGGGGCAGGCGAGCGCGAGAGTCGTGTGGGGGTGGTCAAGTGGTGACCGGTGAGAGGGTAGGGCACGGCCTGCCGCGTGATGGGCGCGGAGCCGGGGCAATGCCGCGAATACTCTGCCTGACTCTACAGACTATAGGGACGCGTTCAGTGATGTAGCGCGCCCGGTACCCACCGCGCACTAGAGTGCGAGACAGCGGTGGGAGTGGGGATAAGGCGCGCGTACGCCTTCCGATGCATCGTGTCGGGGAGAGTACGCTGCGGTGTCGCGCGAACTTTTTGATCATTATATATATTTCAGTTTTATACTGGGCGGAATCGGGTCGTAGGATGGTGTTCGAGGTGCGGAGAGAGGCGGAGGCCGGAGCTGAGGGTCGGAGGCGTCGCACGCATAGAGGAAAGTTGCGTGGGTGCGGACCAGGTTGTTGCGGGCATCGGTGTCGGGGGCTTGGGCGCAGGCACCGGAAGCCAGTGCGTAGGCTGTGAAGGCGGGCGGTGCGGGTGGGGTCGCAGGGGTCGCGCACATGCATGCGCGCTGCGCGGGCGCAAATGCGGGCGCGGATGTGGTTTTCGCGGGCGTCCGTGTCGCAGGCGTTGGCCTTGCGGGATCGCCGAGCCCTGCATGGGGTGTAGGTTGTAGTCGTGTACCACAACAAAGATGAGTACGTACCGGTGAGGACCTTATCTGTAGCGGTGAGCAACGGGGGCCGCGCGATGGACATCCGTCATGCACGTACCAGTCTAGACGACCTATGCATGTTTGGACAAGGCACGTCCGGGATGATCACACAGACAACGGAGAGCCGTCCCTCCACGCTGCGATATTCCAGGTGTTCCCGCGTCCGTACGCACGGCGGCGAGAGCACCTACACACGACAGAAAATCGTATATGGCCTCCTAGCGCGCCGAGGTAGCCGCACGCTGTCTGTGCCCGCGTATTGGGCTCCTTGTGTCTCGCACGTTCCCCAGGCCAGGCGGCCGATTACGTGCGCCGCCTCGTGTGTGCCACCTTCTTGTAGCGGGAGCAGCAGGTGACGGGCCTGGGTGCCGGGCGAATTGGGAAAGAGACGACGTAGTGATGAGGGGTACGCGGCGCGGTAGTGGGTATGTTGGGGGTATGCGTCAGCGAGCTTACACACGCAAGTCGCAATAAGGGGAATGCACGATGAAACGTGGTCTGGAGAGTGCGATAGAAGGATACGTACCATGTCTGCGCTGCTCCCTGAGATGGCCCGGGCAGGAACAGGTGAGGCGCTGAGTTATGTCGCGATCGTCGCGGTGCTCATCTCGAAACACGTCGACGTCGTGCGCAACGCGTCCGGCTTTTGAAAGCACGGGCACATGTACCGGGCGCGGACCCTGTCTCGTCCGCGGTTGTGCTCGACGTGCAGAAGGTCGTCGCAGGCGAGAACCTGCACAAGAACGTGACAGAGGTCGTCGGTCTGTGGCTCGGCGCGCGCCTATGCGAGAAGCTCCTGGGTCCGAACGCGCTGGCGTCGCTATTCGTCTTCGGCATCCATGGCGGCGGCGCGCGGTATTGGCGGCGGCGCGCGGTATTGGCGGCGGCGCGCGGTATGGCACCGAGTGGGCCTCGACTTTGGCGGCGAGGGCTTCGGGCTGTGCAGGAGAATGGGGTAGGTGTTTGTATAAAACAGCTTCGGACTAGGCGGGTGCATCGGAAGTGAATTCCACAGCGTGTAGGGGCGAGAAGGAGTGCAATAACACGAGGGGCGGGAGAGTGCGGAGCGTCGAGAGTGAGTGAGTGAGTCGGGACGAGCGCTAGAAACAGACCAGGACAGGCGTTTGAGAGGCAGTGACTCATCGGCAGTGACATCAGCATCTCTCCGACTCTCACGGCCGCGAGATCTGCAGTGCGGCGGCGCCTCCTTCACTCGATGCCTCGTGTGATGCTGGCTGCTCGTTCGTCCTCCACCATCGATCACGACCTACGCTGCCTCCGCCCCCGCGACCCAGCCTGCCCGCCCGATCCCTGGAACAGATTCATTCATTTACGAGCACGATGAACCCGACCGGCGCGCCTATTCCTGCATGGTGAGTGTGGGGAATACGAGCTTGAGGCGTCCCTAACCGAGGCTCAGGTGGCTGCCGCTCGATCCCACCAACGTTGCGAGCCCGGTCATCAATAACGCCTCGGTGGAGAAGCTGATGCGCGACAGTGCAGGTACGTGCCCTTTGTATAAATTGTTCCTTCTGGCTCACACGACGCGGACACATAGATGCCGCGAAAGCTCTACAGACCCGCGTTCTCGACATCCACGAGACTATCAAGGCACAAAAGGAGGGGGGTCAGCCAATCGACCCGAGGACGGCGGAATGGTTCCTCCTCTGCCACCTGCTCCGGTTGCAGCTCGACCGGCAACGCCACAACTGCACGAAGCTCGTGGAGTACATATTGCGTCTCCATGCGACTCTAGCTGCTGGGGGTGCCCCGGTGGTTTTGGAGCCTTTGCCCGAGGAAATGGCCAGCTACGTGGGGTTAGTAGGAGTGAGGGCTCGACAACAGTAGGAGGCATTTCTCTGGATGTGCGCCCGGTTGGCCATTCTCCGCTACATTAGACTCGCCCCTCGTCGCATTCGCTGTATTCTGTCGGTTTTGGATGTATGTACTTGTCGCTCACGTTCTCGTTCCCCATTTATGTTATGGCATTGCTGTCTATTTCTGTAAGTAGTGCGGACACGTCTGCGTTCTCTCTTTGCGGAGGTACGGAAGCGGCGAAGCACAGACAAACGTCCAGGACGAGGTGGATCGGTTCGTCTTGTCATCGTAACGCGCGGACTTTGTCACTCGCCCGTCGCACTTTGAGCTGGCCCGCGCCCATGACACGCGGCGCGACAGTGCCTAGTATCGCCGCGTACCTGCCGCCGGCGATAAGGAACCACTGACAGTAAGTAGCAAACGTGGAAGGCGAGTGTTTCCAGGTGTTTCCGGAAGCGCGGTACTTATCAGAGCGGGGGGGCGCGTAGCGGGCCGCCTAAAAATGGACAGGCCCTAGCGAGGGTAGGCGGGCGGGCGCCACCATCCATGTGCGGGCGGGCGCAGCCGACGGTGAGGAGCGCCTGCAAACTTCCAGTGCGTTGAATGGGGCCCGGACGGGCGACGGGCAGAGCGGGAGGGCGCGTAGCGGGCCGCATGGGGCAGGCAGGACACAAAATGGACCGGCGTTAGCGAGGGAGGGCGGACGCCACCATCCATGTGCGGGCGGGCGGGCGGGCGCAGCCGACGGTGAGGCGCGCCTTCAAGCTTCAAACTTCAAGCTTCAAGAGCGACAAGTGCGTTGAGGGGCTCGCGGACGGTGATGGTGTACTGCCTGACGCGGTCGGGTCAGTGCCGACCGGACCGGGCTAAGTAGCGCTGGTGGCGGAAGTTGCAACTTCTTGCGCCCTATTTGGCGTAAGAGTTGCAACTTCTGCTGTACAGCCTACGCTTATAGAATTGTTCCCATCCGAAACGCTCTCATGCTCTTCCGCAGAAACGGCGTTTAGTCCCTCCGACTGCGCCACCGTGGACCACAGGCCACGCCGCCGCCGCCGCCACCCTTTCGGGATAGATGCAAGATTTTCCTCACCTGCAACACCCGGGTCGACTTCTTTCAATGCACAGATAACGGGAGCACCCTCACCGTCGCATACAGAGCGTTGAAATATAGCTGGAGCGGATCCCAGCAGTACATCATCAACATTTGGTGATGTAGATGATCATGATACTTACGGCGCGGAATCTAAGCACTCACAGGTCGGGACAACAGAGATACATGCGGTCAAAAGCGGTTCAACCGCGAAACCTGGATAATATGTTTGTACACTTCCAGCCATCCTATCTAGCAGGTCGGCTGCTGGCTTATAACGTTTAACCCATACGAGATACCCTTCAAACCGGCTTTAACAGACACGACGCGACCGAGAAGCACTGTGCATTTACTATCAGTAGGTGCTTGCATGTAAGCAGGAAAAGACCAATTGCGCACCGTGACCTAGATTGATAGTTGAGCCACTTAAGCGGACTGCTCGACGACCACGCAGTTGCCGAAGTCGCCGGCAGTGATGAACGAGACGAGGCACTTGTTGGCAGCGGCGCCGCCGGCGCACTGGATGCCTGCGGGGAGCTGAATGGAGAGCGGCTGGCTGGTGACGTCGGTCGGGTTCTAAACCAGAGCGGGGTTAGGGGAGGCTCCAAGATATTCTGTGGGCGCATCTCACAAATTCTCCGTTCACGAGCATGGTCGCGGCCTGGGCTTGGTCGAAGTTGCCGGTGGCCATGTTGTCGACAATCGCTTCGACGATCATACGCGAACCGTCGACATCGCTGTAATAGTACGTCTGGCTGTGAATACAACGAAGGAGCAGTGTGAATCTCGGTTATGCGTACCTGTTGAAGTTGGTGATGGTGAGGTTGACGATGCCATTGGGGTCGGCAATGGCCGCGGTCGAGGTGTCGAGGTTGTCGGGAATGCTCATGGTGCCGCACTCAGCAGTGGGGCCAGCAGGGCGCTGGACGTCCGCGCGGATAGCGTCCCTCCCGACGATGCCGAGGGCGGGGGTGATGATCGCGTGCGCGCTGGCCTGGAGAACGAGGCCGAGGCAGAGCACGACGGAGGAGATGAGGCTCTTGGAGAACATGGCTGCTGGTAGAGACGAGTGCGGAGGTGAGGAGAGTAGGTGTGGTGAGTGGATGGGGGTCACCGCTCTACGCTGCCCTCTATTTAACGACGCCCACCAGCAGAGCTAGCCGGCTCGCCGATTCGGATGCTGAGCCTATTGCGGACGTCCTCCGTCAAAAGAAAAATGGCCTATCGGTGCTATGCGAAGTGGAATACAACGTACGGGTTCCGCACGGATGGCCACGGCGTATTGCTGGTTCAGGGTCCTACGAACAGAGCCATGGGTAAAACCTCACGACCTCACCGTGATCGGCGACTCTGCAAAAGGAAGTGGTCAGTTGGGCCTCTTTGCTCCTACAAACAACCACATATGCCGGATATACTCACTCAAGGAACGATCGAGAAGCAGCAGAGACAAACACTCACGAGCGCGGGACCTGTCTGCTTGTGGGCGTCGGGGAGAGTTTTTACCCGTCCCTGTACCGTTGCTATCGCCGACTGCTCATGTCGCTTAAATGTAATTTGTCTGTCAGAGAGCTCTACGACGAATGCGAGGGGTATCTGAGGCGGCTGTACTGAGACTCGAGCCCATGTTGATGAAAAGCCATCCATAGTGAGGGGGGACCGCACCCACATGCCGCGAGCATTGCGCAGTTTCAAGTCATTCCAAACATATCGTGCCAATGCCATTGCGCTGGGCTTGCGTGTGCGACCGAGGGCAGAGCATCCACAGCGACCTGCGTATACCTGCGAGGTCGTCCACGCCGCTAAGTGACAGTCTCTCGGAAGTCTCCCGGAACGGGTATGAAGGAATGTTCGAAGCAGCCTCGGGTGGTACGGCGTAGACCGTAATAGCAGGACACCGGCCTTTTGGATCGGCTGGGTAATATGACCTCCGCGGCGGGCAGCACGCCACCACTGACACAGCGAGGCTGGTACCGCCGTGTTATGTCCTGTGAGAGAAAGAAGCTGAGGAGTATTTGCGCACCGCTCACGCCCGAGTGGTTGACACAGACTCAATGGGCGCGACAGTCATGCTGTGGTTGAGTGAGGGCTCTGCACGTGACTATAGACCTAAATAGCGACGCAACTCTGGCTGGAGAGTTGTGTACCTTCGCCGTAATTAGCTCAGGACGCACTAATAACAGAAAGAAGGCTTGCGCACATGAATTTGGCCCGAGACACCCGGGCCCATGGTGAACGCGTCGTGAGCCCTTTGATGCCGGTCTAAAGCCCGACGGTGTCAGTTCAAACATCAATAGAAGAGGTATGCGTTTCTATAACACTGTGTACCAGGAGTCGTTGACAAAGCTCTGGATACAATATCGTGACTGAGATGCCTGTATACAGGGCACCGTGACGACAGTACCTGGGACCTAGAACCGCAGATGAAGCGGGGAAGCAGGGGCTCCCCGAAGGAATGTTCCTTACCAAGCACGCTTTGCGCAATCTAAAGCCATCCTTAAGTCACGAGCTCCGCACCAGGCAGCTCTTGAGCACTTCGGCCGAGCCTGATATCTCCTCGTTCGGCTGAAGAACCACTCCGGGCACGACGGCGACTGCATCGTCCAGACGAGAAGCTGAAGATTCGTTGGTGGTAGGCTCACATGCGCCGCTTTTCTTGAGCATTCCGTTTCCAATCCGTGTGCTTGAACTTGAAGCTTCTGCAACACCTTCGGGAGAGTGTGCTTAGTACTGTCGCACGTGACCGCTGCTGTTGAATGGGTGCCAGAGCGTCGGCGACCCCAGTGAACTGTTCATGAGCAAGTAGGATTGCGGTGGACCAAGAATACAGTGCATGATGCAACACCAGAGGAAGCGGTACTGTCGAGAACGTTCGGCGTCAGCTCCGTGCGTGATACGCTGACTGGCTGCCATGAGAGTGGCATGAACGAACCTAGGGCGGGATGATCACAGCGCGTCCCGTGCTACGCGCAAAGGGCTGATGCAGCATCCGTGTGCACGTTGACGGGAACCCATTGTACAGCTGACACAGGATGAGTGGCTATGGAGAAACATCTCCTCAGCGACTTCCAAGATCATTGGAGGGTGCTGCGAATACGTACCTTGTTGGCCCGTGTCCTGGCGGTACGCTACCATGCTCCACTTCTCCACATGCATCCTCTCGACACGGCGCTTGCTCAGTCGGAACCGGATACGCGTGTCGTATTGTACCAGTTCTTGCGCTGTCAGGACGAAGAACGTGCCTGGAGGCGGGCTCGCGGTGCCCTCGAAAATTCTACGCATTCCACCGATGAGTGTACCGGGCACATCTACGGAGGGCTTGTAGAAGAGAAGTCGGGTCACCGGCTCGTACGGAGACTGAGAGCCATAGCCCATGAATGTCGAGAACGGCAAGGTAGCGGTGACCTTCGCCTCCCACACCAGGATGTCCTCCGGCTCGCACGAGAACCCCGCCGGCAGCGCGCTCGTGATCGCAACTGGGAACGGGATCGCGTAGTACGCGGTCGCGACGATATTTTCGAACTCGACGAGCCATGGGTCCGTCCGGACGCGCCGCGAGGGGACGCGTCGACGTATGTCTTCCAGAGGAATAGGCCACGCCTCACCGTAAGGCGCGATGTCCGACACCATGCTCCCACTGAGCACGCGCCCGAGGAAGTCGGAAAGCCAGTGCGCAGGGTAGCCGACACGGTTGAGGTGCATGAGCAGACCGAAGAAGGCGACGAGGTTGTTCGGGAGGCGCACGTTCTGCGGGGGCATGCAGGTGCGGCCCGGGATGAGGGTGTTGAAAAGGACTCGGGTGAGCCACGTCGTGAGCTCATCGCGGGAGGCAAGGTCCGACAGAGGACGCGGCAGAGGCAGCGGCCCGAGAACGAGGACGTCCATGACGGCTTGCGAACGGATGACCCTGCAGCCAAGATAGCGAGGCACATCCTGGGGGAGCAACTGCGTATACCTGTAAGCGATAGTCAATCAGCGCTCACTCACGGTGGACAGGTGGACGCAAATTACGTGTAGAAGTAGTCGTCGCCGTTCCTCCAGGCACCTGTGTTCAACAGACAGTTGCACGAAGCACCTGCTCGTTGGTCATCTTGAAGGCTTGGAACAACGTATTGGGCAATGTTCATCGGGCCATGAGTGTAGTCGCTGGAAAAGTAAGTTGTAGGATATTCAAAGCTGAGTAGGCAGAGAGCACTTACGGTACGTTACTCAACCACATTCTTGTGTACTTCGTTGGAAAGTTCGCGGGACGAGTACCATCGCCTCCCAGCCGCATCTTGGCAAGCTCCTCGGACAGGCCCCCTGCGATGAGTTCTACAGTAATGTGGCCCTTGAGACCCTTCAGTGCGTTCACGATCTCGTCAAAGAACGTGCTGAATATGTCCCAAGCGGTCGTGTCAGCATTATTCTTCGCAGGGCCTTGTGGACCTTCTTTGTTCCTCTGATTAAAGTCTTCCACGCAGCCGACAGGCTCGAAGACGTCGCCGGACATCGTGTCGTAACCGTCACCCCCGGGATGGTACTTAGGGTTATCACAGTTAGAGTCCTACGTAGAGAACGTTACGCCTACAAGCCTGATGGGATTACTTTGAGGACTCACGAAAAGCGTAATGTTGGTACGCCACTCATTCTCTATTTGAGAATTGATCTGAGTGAACGCAACGTCAGTTGACTATAGCAAGTATGACGTAAGGGAGTAACCCACCTTGCCAGCCGCGGCCTGTTCTACATCGTCGCACTGCGTCGTCGTCGTCCATGCCTGCTCGAAGCCTGGATGGCGGCCCCGCAACTCAGCGGGGGGAACAAACGTCTTCGTGAGCTTGTACCACTCTTGCTCGTGGGTCGGCACCTTCCCGGTGGAACACATTTGTTGCATCCTGTTCACGAGCATCTCCATATTCGACTCGACGAAAGCGCGTCCTTCGCTGACGGAGGTGCCCTCGGGCATCCACTTCAGCGAGAGTAGTCGGGTGTCGGAGAGCCCCCGGAGCATGGCCTCGATCTGTCTGCGTTCCTCCATGAGGCTGTCCCGCAGCTGGCGTCGAAAGTCGCCGCCGTCGCCGCCACTGCTCAGCGTCTGCGCGCGTCGACTCCACTGGGTCTCGGGTTCTTGGTACGTGTGGTGCGCGAGCGTCTTCCTCGTGGTTTTCTGTGCCGTTGTCCAGTATTGGAGGGCATGGAGCACCTCTGGAACCGTGTTGGCATCGACGTGCAGCCATGCGGGGAGCGCTGGCGGTGACTTCGACAGCTCGTGAGTTAAATCCCTCACTACGGACATCAAACTGCCGCATATAGTCCATCAACGGTTGCTCATGGCATGAGCAAGTATCCACGTACCGATCATAGCAGTACCCAGGCATGACTGCGGCACAAAACGAGTACATGAGCGTGGCCTTGATCTCCGTACGTACGAGAGGCTCTGACGTGGTGCTCAGTTCGTGCAGGAGTGTCAACATACACAAGTCTCGAGCGATCGCGGCGGGGTGGATGTCCAGGAGAGACAGGTGGGTATGGAAGACAGACTGCTTCTGTGCGGGGAGTTGCTCGTAAGCGTTGTACAGACCTGCGATTGTGCCGAGGGCGTGCCGTCCTTGTATGCGTGTGGTTGAGTAGAGTTTCATCGACGGGGTACGAGAAGCACTCACCATCTCCGACGCCTCCGAACAGGAAGGAGACATGGGGAAGCCCCTCAAGAGGAAGCGTATCGAGCTTCAGGGAGTCACCTCCATGTCGGGAACCCCACCCAGCAGTGAGGTCGATGATTGCGTCGTGCCCAATCTACAACGATGAACTTCGTAAGCTTGGTTGCTGTACGGTAAAACCTCTTGAACGTACAGTGTAGTATTCCTTCGCATCGTCACTTTTGGTCTTTAGCTCGGAATGTTGAGAGACCATCGACGTTGAGAACTCACAGTGGTTTCATGAACAGCGGTAGTCGCGAAAACGCTGCAAGACACGGGCCACCTCTCTGCACGAGGGCGTCGACGTCGGACTCTACGGTCTCCCAGTCTTTCCAAGCACGGCGCAGCTCTTCATCGGCAGGTGAAGGAGACACACCGGAGGTAATTGACAAGGACAGCTCTTTGAGTTGTTCGATGTCAGCAGCATGAAGTTCAAGCGCATGTCGCGAACTCGGGCTGGATCTTGTAGAGAAGCAGAGTGCCTTGGCCAGTCTACTAGAGAGCCTTACGACAAGGCCACGTCGTGCGTCGTGCTGGCCGTTTGGAAGTTTCCAGGAGCGCAGAATAGCGGATATGCAGCCCGAGTAGTCTCCGGCCTCGTACAAAGCCGCGCTCAGGTTTGAGGGGTAAACCGGGTCGTTGGGCTCTTCCTTTTCAGCCTGGATCCAGCACACGTAAGTTGCATAATGCAGATTTTGAGACACATGAATATCACCTTGGCATATAGCTCGGACGCTCTGAATGTGAAACATGTCAGAAAATCCATCAAGAACTCACCGTCGCGAGCAATGGCCACCGCTGACTCAACGCATTCTTCGAGGCTACACACCTGATAAAGTGACCGGCTTTGAACTGATCATTCCCTTGTTGCTTGTATCCAGCAGCTCGCGACATGCTTGAGCTAGAGTGATAAGGCAGTGGCTCAGTTTCAGTGGCTCAGCGTCGTGGTCCAGGTCAAGAGAAGGTCAAGCCTTACTCCAGGCTCGCATGCGGCTAAGCCGGGAACCTGGTCCTTACGCTCCCGCTCGAATAGACGCTAGACGCGGATCGTTCGCGGATTTTGCTGTTTCGACTTCTTGCACTCCACTAAATCCTACATACGGTGTATGGCTACGTCGAGACAAGCCATGTTGGACATGTGATGGATTTATCAAGTACGAATGCGATAGATGGTGAATGGATCAAGGCGATCAGGAAGCCGTGTCCTAGGAAATAAACATGGTTAGTAACTAGACTCATCCGACCTCTGCGGCGGCGAAGGCGTTGCACACCTGCTCATGCGTCCATCCGCCACAGCAGCACGTCGGGAGGCCCTCGACCCGCCCGCAGCAGAACTTCTGCCGCTTCCCCTCGTGGACGTTCTCCCGGAGCTGGTCCCACGGGTGCGTGCGCGCGGGCGTCGCGCGCGCGTGCTCCTTGTCGATGCCGAAGTGCTTCCAGAACGGGAGCGCGCCCGCCAGAGGGCTGGGCGCGAACTTAACCATGAGCACGTATGCGCCCGTGCCCCAGTAGTCGTCGCCAAACTCCTTCTTGCCCATCTCGACGGCGGCGGCGCGGTCGGTCATGAGGATCTTGAAGGTCGGCGGCTGTGCGGGGTCGTTCCTGTCCTCCAGGTGCATGCCTCGGACCTCGAACTGGTCCTGAGGGCGGCGAGTCGGGTCGTTTCTGTACAGGAGAGAGATGAGGAGGAAATGCGACGTGGCAACAGTGGGAATCTCCGGCATCGCTCTGAGGTAGCAGGCGAGGGTACAGTTGATGAGAGTCGCGTGGTGGTACTCGATGAACGTCGCGAGGTGCGACCACGCATTCGGGTTGCCGGAGATGCTCGCCGCACGCTCCTTGTGGACCGAGAACATTTTGCAGACTTGCTTGTGGCCATCGCGCCAGTGGGCCTTTTGGCATTCTTTAGACTGGAGGCGTCGTCCGTAAGAATGCGTGTCTGGAGGCGGATTCCCAAGCGATAACTCACGCAATACGTCGACAGATAGCATCCTGTACAGCGCAGCATCTTTGTGTCCCTGCCTTCGCATCGGCGCATATGATAGCAATTTTTGCAGTGGGCGTGGGTGTGTAGAGGATCGGCGGAGTGAAACAAGCCCAAGTCGCAGTGGGCATTTTCAGATGTCGCGTTCATGACGTATAGAGGTCTGAGTTGTTGAATGGGCTGATACTGAACGCAAACGCGGGCACGACGAAGGCGTTGCGACTGCAGCAAGGGTTTGGTCCAACATGGTCCACGTTGCGGTATGTAACGTTATAGTGCTGCGCTCGCGGCTCGGCAAAGCAGAATACGCCGCCCGAAGAGTGCCGACGGCCCGTCCGGACATGCCCGTTTTGGGTATTTGCCGCCATCCCGCCACCCCGCGCCGCCCGACGCTGACCATGCCAGTCTTGTTTCTCTCTGGCACGATATCTTCAGCTTCAACCCATAGATGCGCTTCTCGAGCTCTCATACTTGCCTTCCTGATCACGCTCTAGTCTAGGGGGTTGACTCCTGCAAAAACATCAAGTTCGCCAATTGGTGACACGTTAGCGTCCCGGGATGCCAATGTGTCCGCCGATTTAAGTGTTTAATACCTCTGGCTGGCTCTCCTAGGCTTCTAGTATTGGTATTGGATCTATCTCTATCTGGACGTTACCTTTGAATCCGCCTTACATTACGGAACCATCCAGAGCCCAGACTATGCTGATGCCCTGAAGTCAATTGTGTGCCACTATGCTGCTTGTGCTTGCTTGTGCTGACACACACCACGTTCTCCACGCTAGGCCCTCTGACCGCGAAAGGCATGTCGTGTACATGGGGCTGGACTGCATGTGGTACATATGTCCAGTCTTCGTGGGAAGCTAGTTATGCGACCCGTGTGCCGTCTTCTCCGATCGATATCGCTTTGCATAAAGCACGCATATCCGGAGCTCCCTCCCTTGGATTTACTAATGGTATGTGCTCAAACTTCATTATAAATTCGTTGCTCACAGTCTTCAGATTGTGATATCTGTCATGCGATTGATTGACACGGAAACCGGCCAATTCCATGTCGTTTCAAACGAATTCCAGGTGCCGTATGCTATCCTAAGCCATACATGGGATCCGCAAGGCGAACAGACATTCCAAGATGTGTGTGAGATACAGACATCTGCTTGGAAGGGCGGAGCTAAGAATACGGTTCTCTTCTGGCTCAAGTGAGTCACTCATAGCGAATGCCTCTTGTCGGTAACCCGAGCGTATACAGGTATTTCCTGCAAGTGGCGATAGCAAGATTGACTGCCACGAACAAGGCCGATCAGTCCAAACTAGACAAGTTCAGGACAATGCTTGTCTGCCGTATCATTGCATGGGCAAAGCGGCTCTTCGCCCTCGCCAACAAGCTACAGTCAGACGAGCTACCTCCCCAGTCTATCTTCTCCGACCCAAGGCTTGCCGAGAAGATTCGTCGATCTTGCGCTGTCGCGCGTGAGGCTGGTTACAAGTGGTTGTGGATCGACTCGTGCTGCATCGACAAGACGAGCAGCTCCGAGCTCTCGGAGGCGATCAAATCCATGTACGTCTGGTACAAGCACTCCGCCGTCTGCTTCGCGTTTCTCCCCGACGTCAGCGGAGAGGACGAACTCGCCGCGGAGAAATCCGAATTCCGTCGCAGTAGATGGTTCACGCGCGGATGGACCCTGCAAGAACTCATCGCCCCGGGATCAACCCCGGGGTCTTTTGCTGCACCGGACCAGCACAGTCAAAGATCGAATTCGACCCAAGAAACATAGCGGCACTTTCGCCTTACCTTTTTCTGCACGGCGAATGGACGCTATCGCTTACGCACAAGGAGCTCAGTAGACGTTTGGGTATCAAGGTGCCTACCCCCACACGCACTCCATTCCGCGGCGGGATGCGTACTTGCTTCCCGTTGATACCCGTTGATGCCCAACTGCTCAATGGCATGCCTTACCCCGGGGATACAGGAGGCCGAGCATAGTACCTCGCAGTGCTCGCATGCGCATGCGAGGTCGTGGACAGTCTAATCGACGGCTGCGTCCTTGCTTTCGTGTGCTCCCTCCCGGAGCTGTCCTCCCAGCAGACCCCCACTCCTCAGGCGACAGGCAAGGGCGTTACCGACAGCAACGATCCAGGCGTCCCCCGTCTGTCTGGCGGAATCCAGTCTCTCAATGCCCACCCCGATAGCCCTATGCAGGAGGGCAGCGCGTTTCGAGTGGTGGTGCTCACCCCTGACGATATCGCGGAGCGCCGAGCCAGCATCCGTCTCGTGGAGGTGGACATATCTATGCGGCCGTCGTATATGCCAGGCGTGGCCGCGAGCCCCCAGTCAGAGGAGGGCGCCGCCGCTCTTACTAGTAACCTGGACTCGGACGACGTGCATCCGATTCCCGTCGACTACCCCGCTCGCGACGCGCCGGTCAACGTCGAGATCGCACCGTGGTGCGAGACAGCCTTACGCGTCCAAGGCTTCACCATATCCCAGATGCCCTCCCTCGACCCGGCCACACCGCCGCAGCGCGAGTTCGTGCTCAAGAACGTGCAGGACGGCGCAGAGCTCGCGCTGCAATACCAGCCGCTCAAGCGCACAGACCCAGCGCACGGGGCGGCGATCGAAGTGCGCCTCCACGAGGTCGTGCAGACGTTCCCCATCGGGATCTCGACACTGGAGCCCCTGAGGTATTGGGCACCCTGGAGAACAGTGAGCGAGGCCTCGCCGCTCACGGCGCCCGGGTACGACGATGGCGGACGGATGCGCGTCGTGCGTTTCACGCTGGCGCACCACGAGGCGGGCACTTACATGCTCGGCGTGGAGACTATGGAGTGGAACGGGGGTCCCGATCCTGCGACCATGTTTCGGGTCGATACGAGGTTGTAGTCCTTGGCTGGTGGAGTCACATTGGTGTATGTGCAAGGTGATAATAGGATTATGTATGCTGATGGATATACAGGTGGCGTATTGGTGGTCTTGCTTAGTAGGAGGCAAAGTAAGCAAATAAGGTAACGAGCGGATGTGCGATGAGGTTGTTGAGATGTCGATGTATATGCATGGGAAGGTGAATGCGGCGGATCCTATTATACAAGGTGTGCACTTGATACAAAGCGGGGGCGGAGCAAATAGGCAGAGCATGATGCGATGCGTGGTGATAGCGATGTATCCGCGAAGAACAAGAGCGGCGGGGATGCGTGCCGCGGCAAGAATTAGGCATCCTGGATATCGATCCGGACAAAGAGCGTTGAGAAAAGGTATTGGGAGAGCTGCCCGTCATGAAGGGGAAGATGCCGGTATCCTGCAATGGTGTTAGCGAAAATTTAGCGTGGTTACACACAAATAACGCACCAAGGTTCAAGCTGCCCAGACTGGCACAATAAACGGCAAGCGGCTCGTCGTCCTCCTTGTTCTCCTGCTTCACAGAGAACCGGACGAACACAAGGTCCTTCATGTCGCCAACGAGATCGAAGGGCAGGCAGATCTGCTGCTCCCACACTGGGTTGAACCCGTTGTTCTTCACGACGCCGGTCCGGCACGTCACCGTGCGCGCAGACGTCGCCTCCACGATGTTACCTGCGGTCGGCGGAGAGTACGCGTCGGCAGTCTTCTCTGGGAGGAATGGCGAGTGCGTCCAGTCGGGTATATGGATGGACACCTCGACGAACGGGTCAACGATGGACTTGTCGATGATCTCGCGTCCCTGCGAGTCCTTCGGCCTGGGCAGCTGCTGCGCGGAGATGATAGTGATGTTGAGCAAGTGCTTCGTCCGCCGCGCGAGCAGCTGCTTGTCGGAGCTGCGCAGCGCGAGCGGCTTCAGCACGTATCCAGCACGACCGTTGCGCTGGAACATCGCGTGGTTGATCATGT
This sequence comes from Trametes versicolor FP-101664 SS1, assembly GCF_000271585.1. Classification (NCBI taxonomy): domain Eukaryota; kingdom Fungi; phylum Basidiomycota; class Agaricomycetes; order Polyporales; family Polyporaceae; genus Trametes; species Trametes versicolor. The sequence goes on from NW_007360335.1 coordinate 359,224, forward strand.
ATCCGAGGTCTGTGCCAACAGCCGTAAGACTCCAACACCAACCTGATGCAATATCGACATACCAAACGTCTGCCAGTTGATGGCGACCAGCTGACAGCCCGCAGACCAATATCGGTGCGGCTCGTAGTTCGTCGACCCGATGCGCGTGCCCTTGGGATACGTCCGGACGAGATGCGTGCGGTTGTGCTTGATGAGGTCCATCATGCCCTGCTTCAGGAGCTTGTTCGCCGTGTTTTCCGACAGCGAGAAGATGTGCTCCGGCGCGTACTCCTCCTTTTTGTTGATCCCGCGGCACTTGACGCCAACGGTGTACACGAGCAGCGAGACGAGCTCCATCGACATCTTCACCTTCGGCTTCGCGGGCTGTCCGGAAGGCGGAGGCGACTGCGGCACGCTCTGCGAGGCGACCTTCTGCGCGCCCGGCGAGCGCACGCGGTTGAGTGCCCCGCGCGCTTTCTTGAACTCCGACTTTAGGTCTGCAACGCGCTCAATAGTCTGCTCTGCCATTGAGGAACGCACGCGAAATGCTCACCTCGGATCAGTTCTGCCTCGTTCTGGCGCGCCTTGCGCCACTCTTGCTTCAGCTCCGCGGCGACATCGGAGTCTGACGCAGACGTGTCCGTCGATGTGGACGACTCCGTCTCGACGCCGACCTCCTTCTCGGACACCGCCTGCCCTTCCACGACGTACAGGTTCTTCGCCTTCAGCAGCACACGGCCCTTGAGGTCCTCTGGGCTCGGCAGGGCATCGATCTTCGGCCGGCCGTCGACGGGCGCCCATACGAGCGCGTCCCCGAACACCTCCTTCATGATCTCGACAAGCTGCTCTTGTTGTGGGACAGAGCAGTGGATCTCGGCAGAGATCACGATGGGGTAGGGCGACGCCACGAACGCGTACTTCGCGATTGCCGCGCAGGCGTCGCGCACGGAGACCTTGGACGTGAGCGTCCGCCCGTGGTATACGGTCGGTTCGGTGTCTCCGTCGTAGATGTCGACTGTTCGTGGTCAGCGAAGCGCTGGGTTGACAGACAAGACAGCACTTACGCTCGACGCTCCGGCACGAATGGAGCAGCGCCCGGATGTAGCCCTCAATCGTGCTCTCCCCAACCAGCTGGTGCCCGACCAGGTACGTGTTGTGTGACGACGAGATGAAGTACTCCGGCAGCGGACGTGACATGTCGTGATATGTGCGCCCATGCTGGTCCGCGAAGACGGAGTTGTCCGCAGACAGCAGGAACGCCGTGAAGCCGCTCAGCTTCATGAGCGCATCGTCCACCGATGGGACGGAGGTGCTCGATGCAGTCGTGGCCGTACCGGGCGGTGATTCAGCAGACGGTAGAGACGACTGCGGCCCGGCCTCCTTGGCGATCGAGATAGACTGCATAGCCAAGTCGAGAGAGGTCTGCGGCGGAGAACCTGGTGCCTTGCCGTTGGGGCAGAAGGCATAGCGCAGGAAGATGTGCTCGAGCTCGACGCGGCTGAGTGAAGACTGAAGAGAGTGTGTCAGAACGCCGCCCCTGGCCTCCATGAAACACACTTCGTACCTTCTGCGACGTCTGCATAAACTGCTCGAACGCGGCAAAGGTCATCCCCTCCGCGCCGTTCACGTGCTTCTTATACAACCTGTCAATCTCGGGGCGCGCCTTCAGGTGCTTCACGAAACGCTTGAAGTCGCCAAAGTCGAGATAACCTCGATTCTGGCTGTCCGCTTGCTGCTTCGATCGTTAGTCCACTCCCAGCAAGGACGGCGGTAGACTCACCTTGAATCGTCGCTGAAGATCTTCGCGCGAAGGATTGATGTTCAGCCGCCTGCACAATCGCTCGACGTCATCAAAGTCGAGCCGTTGGTCCTGCTCGTCGTCCGCGCCCTTCCAAAACTGCTTCTCCCAGACCGCCTGCCGCATATCCGCACTGACAAGTCCGCTCATAAGCTGCTGGCGGATCGAGTACAGCCTGCGTAGAGTGACGTCCCAGAGCTGGAAGATGTCGCGCGTCGCCGAGATCAGGTGCAGAGTCTTGTACCCGCCGTCGAGCACATAGACGATCGTGAGCCATCGGTCTTCGTATTCCTGCGCAAGCTGGAACTGTTCGCGGTAGTATCGTGCGTCTGCGCCCTCGCGCAGCTCCTTGATGTTCTCGATCGGGACTACATGCGGTGGTCGGTGAGAACTGGCGGATCGACGATGGGAACAGACGACTCACTAAACCGCAGCTTCTTCGACTGCCAGATGATTTGCCCCTGGTCCGCGTCAAGTCTGAAGAGATATCGTTTCTGCTTCTTCGCAGACACCTTGATCATTGGGACGCCCACTTGGAGAAGGGGCGGAACCGTCGCATCGGTGGTCGATGAGGACTGTGCTACAGGTGCAACGGACACGCTTGATGGGGGAAGCTGCTCGACTATAGACGATTCGGGTAGCGAGGTCATTCTGGTGAGAGGGGTGGGTGGTGGGGAAAGGAAAGGGGAGTCTGCGCCCGGCGAGGTAATACGGTCGTGACGCACGCGCGGTCGCGTGGAGAGCGACTCGCTTTGGGCGCGGCGGTGGCTCTGCCTTCTTTTCACCCACACCACGGGCGAGAGCGTGAAAGACGCGTTTGGGGGCGAGAGGTACTGTGAAGAGGTGTCTGATAACAGCTCCGGGAGGGGTTCCGAGGCAGACTCGACGAGGGGCGGCGGAGGGGGCACGGCAGGGTTGCGCCGCTTGAAGCTCGCCCTGCGTGCAACGTTCGTACCTGCGTCCCGTACCTGGTGTAATTTCCGCTTGATAGACCCCCCAAGCCCTCCTCCGTCTGTCCTCCGTCGTTGCAGCGGCTCATGATCGAGGGTGGGGTCGGACGCGAGGATGGTGTCCGCTATCGCCGGCACAGGCTCGCCCTTGGTCGTAAGGAGACCCGCTGCGCGGTGCAGCCCGCGCGACACTGGCGGATGTTCGGACGTCATGTCGAGCGATAGCGTCTAGGGCTGGCGAGGGCGAATCATAAACCGATAAAAGACGGCAGGAGAGTGACGGTGTTCTAATAGTCGCTAGGAATTACGATAGTTTCCATCAAGTCACCTCCGGGTCCGGACGACCTGAATTCACGGCCGAGGCTATTCAGGTGCGCATGTTGTAAGCGGCAGGCGGCGCAGACAAGAGGTAGGGGCGGTGGAGACAATGTGAGAGCGGTGTGGACTAGATGATGGGCGGAGGAAGCGAGGCGCGACTGCGACGTCGCGGTCGGTGCTCGTAAAGGCTTGCATCCCGCCCTGATCCTCCAACTGGACACAACGAGCATAGGTCATATCCGACACGGACGACCACAAGACCGCAAAGTTCGCGCCCAATGCTGCGTGGTGGCCGAGAAGACGTCCGGGGGTTGTTTTGTTGCGCGACGGCAGGTCGGGGCAGCGCAGTCTCACATGCCATGATGCACACGTTCACCAGCGTTCGCCTCGCAGGCTCACGCCAAGCCCCGATGCTACCGGAGCACGATGTAGGACATTGCCGAGTAGTTGACAAGCTCCTAATGTCCATAGATTGTATTTGACTTCTATCATCAGACTACTCGCACACCGACAAAACATACTCAACAAGAGACGCCCTGGAAAGAAAGAGGACGCCCGCCAGCATCTACTACACGTTCTGTACATTAGCAATCCCGCGGAAAAACAAGGAACATAAATAAGGGCCGCAGCGGGGTCACTAGCACTTGATGAAGTTGCCCACGATGAGCGTCGGGATGCCGTAGGGATCCCGGCGGATGGTGAACGAGAAGCAGCAGCTGATGAACCCCTCCTCGTCCGGCGGCGGATGCGTGTCCCTGCCCCGTGCTGGGGTGACCGCGCCAGACGCCGGCAGGAGGGGTTTGAACCGGAGCACGCACGACGTGAGCACCGCCTTCTGGTTCGAGTCGAACGCGACATTGCCGTATTTCTGCGCACAGGTGGACTCATCAGGGATGGTTACGGGCACGTCGCAATGGGGTGGACCGACCTCCCAGTAGTTGACTGCGGCGTCTTCCGCCATGAGCTCATAAATGCACAGGCGTCCCTGCCCGCGATCATGCTCTCAGCGCTCGGCAGGACTGCAAAGTGCGATAAACACGTACGTCTCGGAGCATATAGCCGTCCACGCCAACGAGTTCCGCAAACTCGCGGTTCGCCTTGTAGATTTCGCCGGTGCGGCGCCATAAACACGCTGGAATGGCCATGGCGGAGAACACCCGGTCATAGTCCAGCAGAAGGCGCTCGAACGCCTCTTCTATGAAGACGAGGTCCTACAAAATGTCAGCACCTCAGCCGCAGCTGGTCACCATGCGCGGTGCGTACGATGTCAGTGAGTGATTCCGACTGGGCGATAGCCTGGCGCGCACGGTTAGATGCGCCCACAATAATCAATCAAGCGCTCACTCTGAACTTCGGTCGGAGGACAGACAGGGGCTGCAGGATTTTCTGCTTCGACTCCTGCGAAACGCTGTCACGACATATGTGTAAGCGCGCTATAGACCGATCGCATACAGGGAGACTTACTTTCTGTCCATCCAGCGCGATAATCGGGCATAACCCTTGACGTAGTTATATGGCTTTAAGAGGCCGGCCTCGTACTTGCTCCGAATGACCATGTTCAGCCGCTCGTTACGCGAACCCGAGGCTTGGTCTGCGGCGGTCAGGAAAAATCGCTCGGTTTTTGAGGGGGCGGGAAGCACGACCGGCGCGGGCTCATCTGCCGGCTTCTCCCCCTCTTGAGCCGCCGGCGCAGGGTTGGTATTTGAAGGTGTGGGTGGTGGGAGTGAGGGAGGCTGGGTTATGTATGGGTTGTCGACGCCTAGGGAGACAGTATTGGCGTATGTTGGACTTGACATTAAGGACGGTGCGACGGCAGGAGGTTGGCTGAAGAAGGAGCCGTCGTCTAATGACTCCAGGAAGTCCCTGCCAACGTAGAGAAGACATCAATATGATCCCGAGGACGTAGGCAACCCAGCTATAGCCGAGTATGCGGAACCACGCAAGTATGCAGCGCGTTCGTGCGGGGCCACTAACGACGGCACATATACTGGGACTCGGGGATGCACAGCCAACCTGTGCGAGCAGGTTGAATGTACATCCTCGCAAAGGCAGCCCACCTCACTCAACATCGTTGATTTTCAAGCGGGCGGAGGGCTACCGCTCTCCACGATACACTGAACAATAACAGGTAACGAAGAATGCAAAGGCCGTCTTGACACCACTGCTCCTCTACTCGGCTTCGGACTTTTATGGAGGCCATAACTTGCCGGCTACATCTCGACGGGAAAGCACAAATAAAAGTGACCGGACAAAAGGAATAACGCTCAGAGTTCGTGTTTCGCGTTGCATTTCCTGTCCCGTGAAAGTGGGTACGGCCTCAGGGGTTGGGTTGAAGAGGCGTAACTGCCGATGCTTGCGAAGTCCGGGAACCGCAAAACTTCACGCAGGAATTATGCGCAGCGCCCAAAGGCCACCGTGCACATGCTCGACAGGGCCGAACGGTAGGAAGCGAATGAAGACGAGACTCACGAAAGCACGGAGAACTCATTACTCAGAGTCTCCGGAGGGTACATGAACCCGCCCTGGGCCATGCTCATCCCCATCCCAGGCCATGTTCCGTTCATTGGAGATGCGACCTGCACCGGTGCGTACTGGCCACCTACACGGCGACCAAAGATAGACGTGTGTTAGTAGAAGGCCCCTCAGGGGTGCTCGTGGGGAGAAGGCAGACTTACCAGGGAGGGCTCGGGCGACGTCGATAGGAGGATTTGTGATGGAGGAGGAATTTGACACCGGGGCCTTCTCCTTAGCCGAGGATCGCCGTTCGTCGTGACAGAGGTGGCCTATCTCGCGTTTGATACTGTGCTCGCCGTGTATTGAGTGCGCGGGGTTGCGCGCGAGTCCAGACTAGCGACGAGCAATACACGCACCAGCGTTGACATGGACGGCCCTCGTCGCACGTCATATGGCTCCGGCGACAGTAGAGGCAGGCATGGTTTACTTTCCTCCGTTTTGATCCCTTCTTCTTCTTGCCTGAGCCGTCGTCGGTGTCGTGTTCGCCAGAGTGGTCGACGTCGACGCTGTGCTGCCGAGAGAGGTCGGCTGAGATGGTGTCAGGGCCAAGAGTAGGTTCGGATTGGGCCGGGTCATTCGCAAAGCCCTCCATGCTGCTGCTGTCGGGAACGGTCGGGGGGAAGAAACCAAGTTAACGTTGAGAATCCTTCTCGCGATCCCCTTCAACAAGTCTAGGCCCGTGCTTCATAGCTATGTGGGCAAACTTAGAGGAACCGCAGTTGTTGCGCGTTGGCGGAGTGGTTATAGGGCGGTGTTCGTACCCCAACCACTCGAGTCGTGCGTTCGCACCTCCTGCGGCCCATCCTTTTTTCTATACCTCTCCCAACCGATGCCGCATGTACTGTCCACCGCCGTTCACTTCATTTATTTGAGGACTACAACACAGAATACCATCATAGGGGCTCAATGCCCAGCATGTACGTGCCTACCTCATGATGCTTCAACGTCAGATGAACAGTCCGGATCAACCCTTCGCTGTCGCGCCCCTTTGCTACCAGAGGAGATGCTTCGGTCACCGTTTGCCAGTCGCCCCAGTGACGCACAGGGTCAATGAGGTGCGGCGCTACGCGGTTCACATGAAGGATCATGTCGTGCATGCGCGCCCGGATCGACGCGCCCTCCTTCTCGATGCTCATCAGCGGCTGGCACTGCACCGTGAGCTGCGCCCCGTCCTTCCAACATAGCACGAACCCGCACAGGGGCGGACCAGTCGCAACAGGGACGGGCCGTATCTCCGTAGTCCTGAGGCCCTGCGCGCGCAGAAGGGATTGGCACCAGGGCGCGAGCCGAATGGCGACAGGGATGTCGCGAATCGCATGGACCATGCTCGTGGACAGGTGCTCGAAGTCCTGCGCTTGCAATCCTCTGCGGAGATGGTGCGTCGCCACCATGGACAGCGGCGACGGCAGCATCGCGATGTGGACGTCTGCGACGCGGATAGTGTTTCGGCGTGCGCGGATGTCGTCCGGCGTGAGCATGACGGTACGGATGCAGCTCGAGCCAGGGTCGCCGTCAGGGTGGGTTAGATGACACTGGACTCCACCAGCGAGGATGGGTATGGGGTCGGACCACCCCCCAAAATTCTTTCCGGCTGAATCAGGGAGCGAGCATATGAATGCGACCAGATGTCCGTCAACCCGCCAGGTCTTGTTTTCGCACGCGAGCACGGCAAGGTACCAAGCGCGTGGGCCGGGAAGGTTCACCTCGTGAGGCGTATTCACGAGGAAGTGGCCCTTGAACGGCATGAGTGGGAGCGTGACACGCATCCCAAAGGGGGACGAGGAGTATACGGCAGGTGGGACAGCGATTCCGAGACGCTTGCAATATTGTTTGTGCGAGAGTCGTACCATCCCCGCACAGTTGACGAAAGCGCCAGGAGTGATCGCAGGGATGTCCTTCGTGTCGATAGTGAAATGGAAATTTGGATGGCCTCCAATTTGGGTCTGCCCGACATAGATCCCGTTGACAAACGATGGACGCAGGTGATGAAGCCGAGGAACTACGACGCTGGCAGGTGTGCGGTTCAGCTGGACCGGGTGATGAAGCAGATTACCGTCCTCATCTTCAAGCAGTGAGAGGACACTCCACGCGAAGATGCTCTGGTCGTACTGCTGCTTCAGGATCTCCTCCTGCAGACGGATGAACGCATGCCGCCCCTCACCGTATAACGTCGGCATGTTGATCCCGAACAGGCCCAGAAGACAGTACGCCTCGTCCTCTTCACGTGTGGTCGTGCGAAACGCTGCCCACGACATCCGTTGGGCGACGCTTGCCGACCGGACGTCCGAGATGTGCCGCAGGTATTCCGGATCTATCTGTGTGATTTCGGAGAGGAGTGTCCCCAACGTACCCTTGGTACCGATGAACTGCCAGTCCCAGGAGACAAAAATGAGGAGATTGGGTGCAAGCAGCTCTTGGAGCGTCCATCCCCTGGTAAACCATTTGCTTTGGCGGAAGTCTGAATCGGGCGCACAGATATCCTCGATGCCGCTCACGTCGCTGAGGAGTGCGAAGCACATCGCCGAGTGTTGGTACCACAGGTACATCGAGTTGATCGCCTCCGAGAGCTCGGAGCTGCTCGTCTTGTCGATGCAGCATGCGTCGAACCATAGGTACCTGTAGCCTCCTTCCCGGCAGAGAGCGCAGGCTTCACGAAGCTTTTTGGACAGCCTTGTATCTGAGAGGACAGTGCGGGAGATCGACGGCTCCTCAGTTGCGGTGACGGCAGCGAGCAGCCTCTGCCCCCATCTCAGAAACCGAGCAAGGATTTTGACTCCGATCGTGGCCACATCTGGATACTTGGAGGAAGTCTCTGCGTATTTGATAGCATAAAGCTGCAGAATATATCTGCAGTAGATATCGATTCAGCTAGAGTGTCACCGGCGTGCATTTGCCAGTGTCCCATCACGCACCTTGACCAAAAGACAAGCGTCTTCGCGGTGTTGCCCTTCCAAAAGGAGGCTTGTATGTTGCAGACGTCTTGATAGGACTGCTCTCCCTGAGGGTCCCATGTATGACTGATGATGGCATACGGCACTTGAAAATGATTTATGACGACGCGGAATTGCCCTGTCTCTGTGTCGATTAGCCTCATGATAGACGTGTGTCCTTGGAGTTAGACGTCAGTTTGCGTGCTATGCCCTCCTTCAGTTTGAAGACGCGAAGTACTTACTCGATGAAGATCGTGTACTCCGATGCGTGGTGTCTGGTATTTGGAAAGGACTACATGCATGGTCATGCATGGATATCGACCACGCGGGAAATCTGGATCACGCTGTTCATGGCGGCTATTGCGGGGAATCCCACGGAGTCGTGGTTGACTTGATACTGCTGTCTCCTTCCGCGTCGCATGAGCAGCACCGTGTTTTTGCCTTACAGTTTTGCAGCGTAGGATCAGAAAGTGGCTTTGATTGAAGTCAGAACGTACCTCAACTTAGTCGCGTACGTCTGGAGCCAATGAGTTCGAACGAGTAGCTTCAATGAGCATACCAATCTTAGAATATATGTCACGGGTGAGTTGATTTGGCCCCTTCTATGCCGACGCTCATGTTTGCAATTTACAGTGCGAGTGTCACGCCGGCTGGCGCGGAAAGAGTGGACGCATGCATATGGGAGATGGTGGAGAGAGAAAGGTCGAAACGGCAAATTCTGCGACCGATCCACGTTTGGCGCCTATTTAAGCGGAGGCGTGGACCTGGTTGCCGCGCGCGAGGCCCGAGCAAGGCTTGTCGCAAACCACGACATTGAGCCACTGAACCGAGCCACTGCCCTATCATCTGAGCTCAAGGATGTCGCTAGCTGCTGGGTACAAACAACAAGGCAATGATGAATTCAAAACCGGACGATTCACTAGGTGTGTGGCAAGAATATGTTCAGTATTGCTTCGCGACCATGAGCTCATGGAAATTTTTCTGACTGGTTTTGCACTCAGAGCATCAGAGTTATATGCAAAGGCAAGCTTTTTGTGGCTCGAATACATTTTTTGAGACTTACGTGTCCTCGGTCTAGGCTGAAAAAGCGGATTCCAGCGATCCAATCTACCCCTCGAATCTGAGCGCCGCTTTATACGAAACCGGAGACTACGCCGGCTGCGTATCTGCCATTTTACGCTCTTGGAAACTACTCAACTCTCAACGCGACGCGAGACGCGACCTAGTCATCAGGCTGTCTAGCAGGCTGGCCAAGGCACTCTGCTTCTCTGCGAGGTCGAACCCGAGCTCGCGCCTTGCGTTTGAGCTTCACGCGACTGACATAAAAGAACTCAAGGAGTTCTGCTTGACATCCAGCTCTGGTGCATCTTCTTCGCCTGCCACCGAAGAACTGCGTCGTGCTTGGCAAGACTGGGAAACAGCTGAGTCCGAGGTTGCCGCCCTCGCACAGAAAGGCGACTTGTGCCTCGCGGCGTTTTCGCGACTACCGCTGTTCATGAAGCCACTGTAAGTTGTTTACATTTTTAGCTTATTGATGTTGCGCGCTGAAGATGAAAAGTGATGATGCGAAGGAATACTACACTGTCAGTGCAGTAGATCGCAGAAATTAACATATCGGCTAACAGAGTACGCTATTATAGATCGGGCACGACGTAGTCATCGACCTCACTGCTGGATGGGGCTCCGACAGCGGAAACGATCCGCTGAAGATTGATATGCTTCCTTCCGAGAAGCTGCCTCATGTTTCATTCCTCTTCGGAGGCGTCGGGGATGGTGAGCAAACATTGTACTGGGAAACCGGAACACTGCCCAATCATCTTCATTTAAGGACGGCATGCCCTTGGCACCATTGCAGGCTTGTACCAGGCCTACAAGAAACTCTCTGCAAAGAAGCGCTCCATATTCCATACGCACCTTACCCTCCTCGACATTCACCCAACGGCGATTGCCCGAGATCTGTGCATGTTGACCCTCTTACACGAACTAAGCATCACGACTGAGCCAATTATACGCGCGGAGATCAAGGCAACGCTTATGTACTCGTTCTGTGCCGCAGTTATGCCCGGGTACTGCTACGACCGGTACGTCAATCATCCTCAATCCACGAGCCGCCACTTACGACCTAGGGACAGTCTGATGACCGTTGTGAAAGACTTGACTCGGGAGTTGTCAAAGTCACCCCCCGCGCTCCCCGCTTGGCTGCACGTTGAGGTGAACACGATTCCCGTCGTGCTCCTTGCACTCGACTATTGGACGAGAGCGCAGAAGACCACACGGAAGATGCTCGCGAACCACACGTACATGACTCCAGAAGCCCAGTGGAGCCAGCGAGCGCAAGCACTGGGCAGCGGGGGCGACGGAGGCGACTTCCGAACGCAGTTGCGAGACAGCTTCACGGAGCAGCGATGCGCGATCGAGGCGACACTCCGCGGGCTCTCTGACGCCCAGTTGCTCCAGATGCAATGGCTGCCGCAGGGAATGACTGCACGTGAAGGGCGTGCTTTCGTCAACTCGAACATGGAGATGCTCGTGAACATGATGCAGCAGATGGTTTCCACCGGGAAGGTTCCGACGAACGAGCAGGACTGGTACAAACTTACCAAGGTTTTCCTTCCCCCTGCGGAGCTCCGAGGCCGCCATCCCAGTTTCCAGAAGGCATGGTCGACGATGACGCAGGGCGCCGACGACGTGGAACGGAGCCTCGCTCGCAAGGTAGGCTCCTCCTTTGGACTACACCTGATGATATTCGATTGAACGTTACGTCCATGTAGATCAATTCCCACATAGAGAATGAGTGGAGGACGAACATCACACTCTTCGTGAGTACTTAATGTAACTTCGCCCGACGTGCACGTGTGACCTTTGCTTGCATAGGACTCTAACTATGATAGCCCCAAGTACTATCCCGGGGGCGACGGGTACAAGACGCTGTCTGGTGATGTTTTCGAGCCTGTTAACCACATCGAAGACTTCAATCAGAGGAACAAGACACGACCCAAAGGCCCTCTCAAGAACGATGCTAATGCGACCGCGTGGGATACCTTCAACGCATTCTTCGACGAAATTTCCAACGCGTTGAAGGGCCTTGAGGGTCACATCACTGTCGAGCTCATCGCGGGCGGCCTCTCCGAAGAACTTGCCAAGATGCGGTTGGGTGGAGATGTCACTCGCCCCGCCAGTTTTCCGAGGAAGTACACGAGAATGTGGTTGAGCAACGTACCGTGAGTTCTCTCATTCTAATCAGCGTCACATCTCCACAACTCGAGTTCTCAGAGATTACACACATGGCCCGATGAACATGGCGCTATACGTCGTCCCGAGCCTTCATGAAGACCAACCCGCAGGTGCCTCGTGCAACTGTCTCTTGAACACGGGTTCCTGGAGCAACGATGACCACTACTTCTACACGTGAGTTGCACTCGCCCGTCTACATGAGCGGGCGCTGATCGCGCACAGGTATACGCAATTGCTCCCTAAGGATGTGCCTCGCTATCTTGGCTGCAAGGTTATCCGTTCACAAGCTGTCATGGATGTTCTCGTCCTCGGGCCCCTACCTCTTCCTCGTCCTCTTTCGGACCTTGCCTCCCGTGATGAGCTCACGACGTGGCTCACTCGAGTCCTTTTCAACACCCTCATTCCGGGCCGCACCCGCCTACCCCCGGAGAACGTGCGGCTCCCGAACAACCTCGTCGCCTTCTTCGGTCTGCTCGTGCATCTTCATCGAGTTGGTTTCCCTGCACACTGGCTTTCCGGATTCCTTGCGCGCATGCTCAGTGGGAGCATGGTGTCGGACATCGCGCCCTACGGCGAGGTGTGGCCAATCCCCTTGGACGACATGCGCCGACGCGTTCCCTCGCGGCGCGTCCGCACGGACCCATGGATCGTGGAGTTCGAGAATATTGTCGCGACCGCCTACTACGCGATCCCGTTCCCCGTCGCGAGCACGCTTCCCCCGAGCTTCTCGTGCGAGCCGGAGGACATCCTGGTGTGGGAGGCGAAGGTCACCGCGACCTTGCCGTTCTCGACATCGTGGAACCCGTTCATGGGGTATGGCTCTCCGTACGAGCCGGTGACTCGACTCCTCTTCTACAAGCCTTCCGCCGATGCACCAGGGACGCTCATCAGTGGGATGCCTAGAATCTTTGAGGGCGCCGCGAGCCCGCCGCCTGGCACTTTCTTTGTTCTTACAGCCCAGGAGCTCGTCCAGTACGATACGCGTATCAGGTTCCGACTGAGCAAGCGTCGCGTAGAGAGCATGCAAGCGGAGAAATGGAGCATGGTCGCATACCGCCAGGACACGGGTCAGCAAGGTCAGCGGTCCTAGCTCCTTTCACAGCTGAGACATAGCTGACGAGATGTCTCCATAGCTACCCGCCCCGTGTCAGCTGCGCAATGGACTCCCGTCGGCAAGGGCGCCGACGCTGCATAAGTTTTTCAACGCACCTCTTGCCGCTCTTGGCGGATCGCATGCAACGCATCGTGACCAGGTCTCGTCGTCCGAGGTTTGTACGTGCTCTCATGGTTGCCGGTTGGCACACTAAGCTGACTTCGACCATTCTCAACAGTACTGCTTTCTCCGGTCTTGTACCTTACAATGTATCATTGGTTCACAGCAATCGTACTTGCCTATGAATAGTTCACCGGGGTCCCCGACGCCCGACCACCCCCTTCGAAAGAAGCCAGCCAACCGTATGACACTACTAGTTCTTTTCGAAGACGTTGCAGCAGCTTCAAGCTCAGGAGACCCAGGCGTCAAGAAAAGCGGCGAATGTGAGTGTTCCATTGAAGGATCTTCGGCTTCTGGTCCAGACGTCGTGCTAGCTGGCGTGCCCGGATTGGTTCCCTGGCCCAGAGATCAACTTCCTCGACAGTCGGTGCGAGTTGCACTGTCGCTGGCTCTCGCGTAACTCTGCACGCGGACCGCCGCTTTTGACCGGCAAGTCGGTTATTCCCAGCGGACGACCTTCTACTGGTCATAGAGATAAACAGTCTTTCAACAGGTATTTACCTGGCCTACACCACCAAGTAAAGATGGTCGTCAGTACCTTCAATCCCATCCTACACTTCAACCGCGCTTGTTGCCGGTTTGAACGCCTTTGGAGGTCCGGACGAGAACCATATGCCCTACCACAGGGCTTCCCGCATTTGGCTTCACCGTACGTCGCTAGTGATAATGCCGCTATGGAATACTCACCAGGATCCCCAGTACACGGCTTCGGGCAATGCTTCCAGGCAGAGAGGGATGTAGAAGCCTGCCAACTATAACAACAAGCGACCTCCGTGGGAAGTGCCCCTGTTTATGGGCGGGACGGGACACCGGGCTCGGCTGAAATGTGCACATCGTAAACGCACCAGGCGCGGGTCTCCCGACTCCAGGCGTACCTTGGACAGTGCAAAATCATTTAGTGAGAAACATGCTCTCCGGCGGCCCTGGCTTTAACGCTCAGTCTGCGATCCCACAGGTCCTAACGTTATGTCGCGTCGGCTAGCACCCCCGTCCCGATATTGCGCCGAGTCCTTTGCCAATGTGTCATGGCACGCAATGTCGTATTGACACGCTCTCATTCGATCAACACTAACTCGGGGGCCCTCGATGTTAGCGTCCAAAAGCTCATATCGTGTGGAGCATGCCAACCGCAGGCTATATTCGTGTATGCGGTGCTTCTCGCTGTTGTGAGCACAATTTATGACTAGGCTAATCATAGAATAGGTACACGACCCACTAGCGAAGTTTATATCCCTATTCAGCTCCACAGGTGCGGCAACCTTGGTCAAAGAAAGCAGGGCTGCTGCGCCCACTTTGTCTATGTTAATCCTCCTGGAACGCGCGGGAACCGGTGTGAGTGGAGCGTCGATACTTTTCTGCTTCTATCTCTCACAGAACATATCCGGCGGCAACAGCTCACTCCGTGGCGTACAACCTCCGCCGTCCGCGGGAATGCAATCGAGGACGACAGATCTGACGAGTCGACCTCTCCAAAACGCCTACGTCAGCTATGCATGGACACAGCTTTCATCTTCCCTACAAAGACTCTCTTTGGAGGGTCATTATCACGCATACGCGGTATCAATCCTCCCATGGAGGACAGTCAACGTATGCCTGTTCAGTAAGTCGGGTTGTGCTGCCGCGGGGGTCATATGACTAACCGATCCAAGAGACTGGTGCGTTGCTATTTCAGTCAACGCCGTACCACTCGACGCCATTCCAGTGTTTGCCCATACCCTTTCCGAGAGACCGTCACGGCCCATTCGGTTGCCCAAGCGAGCGAGCTGGCAAACTTACGTTGAGGCTACATGTCCAGTTCCCCGCGAGCGTGCCGCGCGGCCCATACAGCGGCTTCAGCATGGCACAACCGACAAAATTTGCGCCACGCTCACGGTGAGTGAGGACCTTCACTGCGAACAGTTTTCAATTTACTGAGCCTAATAGACATGAGCAGATGGGAATGGCAACGGGACAGGGGCTGGTAGCAACCTTCCTCTCCCATACTGGATAGGTTGCGCGCTCGTGGGTTTCCATGTCTGCTCCCTGTCGATTGTACGTTGAGTAAGTGAATCCGACATGTGTGGTTGTTTGTGAGAAGCAGACATGTCCGACTGACCCTTCCCGTTCTCGAAGACGCGGATCGCGAGCTCGTGGGGCTTTACCCATGTTACTGCTCATAGGACCTTGGACCAGCAGTACGCCGTGTCCACCTGTCACAAAAAATGTGCGTTATGGAAGAACGCGCATGGCGACGATAGGAAATCGATATTGCGTGGCGGAGGAGGCTAGCAATGAGGACTCGGCATTCGAGTCGGCCAGTCTGGACAGCTCTACGAGTACGACCCGTTAAATAGAGGGTAGCTCAGAGCGGTGACCCCCATCGACCAACCACACCTACTCTCCTCACCTCCTCACTCGTCTCTACCTGTAGCCATGTTCTCCAAGAGCATCATCTCCTCCGTCGTGCTCTGCCTCGGCCTCGCTCTCCAGGCCAGCGCACACGCAATCATCACCCCCGCCCTCGGCGTTAGCGGAACCGCTGTGCGCGCAGACGTTCAGCGCCCTTCCGCGGCCACCGAGTGCGGAGCGATCAACATCCCCCAAAACATCGACAGCTCGACGCCGGCCGTCGCGAACGACGCTGGCATCTTCAATGTCACGATCACCGACTTCAACGGGTACGCACGTCCAGAGATTACTCTGCTACTTCGCTGTACTTACTGCCATCACAGCGGTGTCGACGGCTCGCGCCAGATCGCGACCGTGCTTGTTGACCCCACGGGAACCGGAAACTTCGCTAAGGCCCAGCCCGCGACCATGCTTTTGAACGGAGACTTGGTGAGATGCGCTCACGAGGTATATTGGAGCCTCCACTGACCTTGCTCTCGTTTAGGCCCCGACGGTCGTCGGCTCTCAGCCGCTCACGGTTCAGCTCCCCGCAGGCGTCGAGTGCGCCGGTGGCGCTTCCGCCAACAAGTGCCTCGTCTCGTTCACCACTGCCGGCAACTTCGGCAACTGCGTGGTCGTTGAGCAGTCCGCCTAAGCGGCGCAGCCATAAACTTAGGTGCGACTAAGCTGTTCCGGTTTACGCGCAAACACGTCCTCACGGTCAACGCACACAGGATGTCCTGGTCACATCGTGTTTGACATAAAGGGTTCTGAAGCGTATCTCGTATTGGGTAGACGTTATAAGACAGCGGTCGACCTGCTAGTTGGGAAGGCCGGGGTGTACCATCATCATCATATCCAGGTTTTTACAGTTGAATGACCTTTCAGTCTGGCCCGAGTGAACTCGCACATGCATTCCAACTCGCTAAAACCGTACCGCGCCGCGTGAGCAGCGAGTTCGGAGTGGCGTCGTGTCTCGTGTAGCGTCGGCCGGGGGAAAACTTGGATGAGTGGTATGACACTTGTGCGAGAAAGCTGTCTTTGTACTATGTGGTACATGTTTGCTCGGTCGTCTAGTGATTTTGCGAAAGTCGTTCATCTGAGGGACCGCCAGCGCAAGGGGGAGAATTCATATATACCAGTATACTACTGAATAGTATAGGCCGGCTGGCTACAAAATGTCGAGGTTATCAGGCACGACATATTTGCTATGTCTATGCGCGTCGTATAGGCCGCTTCAGTACACAACACGAGCCTTTGCAACAAACAAGATGCTACCTCGGCCATCCGCAGATGCAGCGGCGCTACTATCGGTCGGTTGTGACCGCCGCTGTCAAATTTCAGGGCCTGACGTACACCAAGATGAGCTTGGAGTATGCTGCTCAATCAGTCACGATGGTAGATACCGTTGCATCACTTACCTGAGCTTCGAATGCGCCTCCCTCTATCGGCACATCATCAACATCTGTAGACCCGTAGTTACAATCCGCTGCGGGCATCCGCTTTCCTTGCGTCTTCGGGCGGCGGGGGAGTCGACACTATCCACGGGTGCGGACAAGAAACGTTGAACAGTTGGCGGCGTCGCAGTTGAACGAACTTGCTCTTTCTGATTTTGATCTGCGGATGGCGGTGGGAGCGTCGAACTTCGTCGGCGCGGGAACGGGGATCACCTTAGGCAATATTCTACTCCACGCGGTTGAGTAGAGTACGTACTTGAAAGGCCCTTCCGTATTTTTCAAGGCAAAAAGTTTATTTGAGTAAGAGAGTATTGATGTGATCAGGATCATGGGTGCACACCTGCATGCATTGCCAGTCGATAGACATGGAGCGGCATTTGAAGGACTTGGGAACGTACAACTGCCATTTTTACTCCCATCCGCGCTGCGACGCCGGGCGTAGTTTTGATGGTTTCCGCAGCTTGAGATCTGGGTGTAACAGAACCTCCGGTGCGAATTTCTGTGGCGCCAGTGGGAGGGGGGTGGGCACGGTGCGACGTGTTAGCGCGAGCTTAAGACCTGAACATCGCAAGGCTGGTACTTATCGCACCTGCGTTGCATCTCTGGCTTACCTGCGTCAATCTGCGTCAATATTGAGCGTGAAGAGACACAGCCCAAGAGTGCGTCGCGCGCGGGGGATGCTGCGCCGCAGATGCGTGTCATATGGTTGCAGACGTCCGGCGGAGCGCTGCAGAGCGCTGCCTGTCCCCCCGTGCGTGTGCGGCCCCGACTGGTGCGACCCAACTTACCTGCGGGAGCACTGAGCGAACATTCGAGCCTGCTTTGACTCTCTGGACAAAGTATTCGGTGCACAATGTTGGTATGCATGAGAGCGTGAGGGTGGGTTGACGCGGACGTTGGAGGACGCCGCACTCCTCGCAAACGCCCGCCTTTGGTCCGCCTGTCTGCCACGTGGCAACGAGATCCAAGATCGCGCTGTCGTCGCGCTCAACTCGGGCGGCACAAAAGTTGTCCTCTCGACTCACGTCCGTGTTCGCACTTGCGCAACACTTGCTTTCGGTCGTATGGACCTTTCCTTTGTGGTCAATGGGGCGACGAGGCTTACCTATTTGACCCTTCCATGCCACACGGTAAGGTCTTAGGGCGGTCATATCGCCTCCAGAGTTGCGCCTGTCAGTGCACGACGGAGTCGGGTCGATCTTCCGTGGCTACAGCCTCAATCATGGAGTCGTAGCCTGGACTCAGTTGCTCATGGCATTGCCGCCACAGGTACGTCTTGCACCTGCGATGATGATCCCTCAACACTCTGTTCGACAGGTTCGGTTCTATCTCGTTGCCGTACCTATCCCTCCGTGAGTTTAGGAATCCCAATATCTCTATCAGCCTGGCTTCTCCCAAAGACGTCTTCGGCCCTATTTAAGAGCTTGACAACGGTTCGGTCGCGACAGCACAGATTCATGATAGTGCCCTCACGACCTCGCTGAACTTCCGCTCCTTGAACATGTTGCAGCCCCTCAACATACTCACACTCCTTTTCACTATCGCATGGTGCTGCGCTACGGTGCTCGGGGCGCCCCAGAAAATCGACAACACCAGTCCCGAGATCCAATACACGGGTGCTTGGAGCATGTTCAACACACCAGGAGATGGGGACTTCGGAAACACGCTCGCATTCTCGCAAGATAACTTGGACACGGCGAAATTGCAATTCTCGGGTGCGTATTTGTCCGTCTTTCACCTGCCCATTTACCGCCTCTGTCCGTTTCATCTGGAGAAGGCTATTTTAATAGCTGACGACAAGCCAGGCACCTCGGTCACTGTCTTCGGCGCCCTGAAGCCAGTGGGGACATGGAACATGCACTCTGCGTACTATCTGGACGACTCTTCTCCGGTGGGATTTATTCCGAACCCCCTGGTCGCCTCAGAACAGCATCAAGTGACATTCTACTCCTCGGGACCGCTCAGCGACGGGCCTCATACTCTCACAATCGTCAACATGGGTCAACAGTTCTGGTTCGACTTCATTGCAGTCGAGACATCCGCCTCGACGACGACGACAACGAAGACGGCAACGGTGCCGAATCGATCCCCCGGTACCGTGACGCTTCCGAGCCCCGTCCCGCCTACTACAACTTCCACTAGTCCCATCCAAACCGCGTCCTCAGTATTGCCTCCCACAGTCACGAGCACGATCCCCTCGACTTCTTCCTCAACTATCAGTCGCTCTAGCTCTACTCTCACGTTGTCGTCCTCGGCGATACCCACTACGTCTGTTTCTTCATCTAACTCAACCGAAACGACTAGCAACACCACAAGGAGTCCCGCATCGTCGAATACACCAACACAGTCATCCTTGACACCCACGTCGAACCCTGACACTACAAACGGCATCGCCACATCACCATCGTACAGCTCCACATCTTCGACCTCCGCTACTCCCACGAGCACAGGCATAGATAGCGGCCACACTCTACCTCTCGGGGAGATCATAGGCATTGCTGCGGGCGGAGCAGCCCTCATCCTGGCGCTCGCGCTCGCCTTCTTCGCGCTCTGGCGCCGCCGTCGACGCATCGCCGCGCGCGCCGCCATCTCGCCATTCGGTACGTCCACCCCCCCCCCCTGCCGATTTCGCGCCCCTCATAACGCTCACCACGTGCAGTCTCAGACCCGGAAGACGACTCAGACGGCACGCCGTCCCCGCCGCCCGACTACTGGCCGTCCGAGAAAGGCAGCGCGATCGACCGCGCGCGGCTCAGCGTCCCCGTGCAGCTGCCCGCGCGGCAGATGCTCGTCATCACGCACGGCGACCACGCTGGCGGCATGTGGGCGGACTACCAATCGTCGATGCCGACCCCGTCCGGGTACCATGCGTCGGAGTCGAGCAGCGACGGCGATTTGAAGGCGTTGCGGGCGGACTTGGCGCGGCGCGCGAAGCGCCCGGCGGCTGCGTGCGTGGCGCCGGAGAGTCGGGGTGTGCCGTTTTGAGGTGTGTGTATACCCGGGATTGAGGGCGATGGAGCTTCTTGAGGTTGGGGGTTGCCATGTAGAACGCCAGAGACGTTGATGAACTTCACATTTTGAGCTGTAGCCGCATGTACGACGGCCTTGGTGATAGGGCGGTTGTAGACACGACATCCAGTCCCGTTCTGTTTGAGAATGGTATCTTATTTGCCAGAGCCTACGAGTCACATTGCAGATTGCAGTTGACTCAGTCGGAAAAGGTATTTTCTTCGTCTACTATGCTTTCCCTTGTGAAGACGGACTCACTGATGCTGCTTTTTCCAGATATTGGATGAAGCGTCGTAGGAACTGCCGCTTGAACGAGGACAGGTACCTGCCACAGCCCCATCTTGGATTTGCTCTCCAAAGTCTTTGAACTCGCTCCCGTGCATCACACAACAGGTACACGAGGGCGCGCGAGGATGCTCGAGCGCACAGGTTCTGGCATCAAGTCGGCCGAAGCGGGCCGACCAGTTGATTCGTCGAGTCACTGTGGTGCAAACTCCTCTCCAGCACGGCTATTCCTGTAGTTTGGTCGCACTGGGTACGTTTGCAGACGCATCGTCAAAGGGAGATCTGGATGCACACGCCGTCGCCGAGCTCCCATCATCGAAAGGGCAGCAGACACCGCAACACATCTGGCCGCCGCACCGACCACCAACCGGCAGCTCGAATGGTGGCGAAGGCACAGTGTACTCAAGCGCGCCTTCCGATCCCAGTCAACTCAACGCAAGCTCAGCACCGCTCATAGTCTCTACGCAAGCAGCGAGCTTCGGCGGCCCGCCAAATGCCCCTTCAATTCGTCCATCTAACCTCGCTCATTCGGCCCCGCCGCTTCAAGTTTCCGCGGACTCGAAGGTTCATGTGAACGTCCTGGTCGTTTCTGGATCTTTGCCCGTGCCACCTGTGGAGGATCAGGAATCGCACCACGCTGCCGCAAGAACGGGCCCTAGACGGTCTATGGATGGAGGTACGCGCATAGCGGGTGGACCTCCGGGACAGGCGATCACGATGTCCGAAGTAGGGAGCCAGAGCGTGGCACACACCCTTCCGCCTTCTTACGACCTTTACCCAAGTTGATTAGTTGTACATTACAATCATGGTAACAACAGCCACGGGGATCGGAGTATGTACTCACTCTTATACAACTCGATCTGAATGTCTCGTGCAAGTATTATCACGACAAGGGCAAACGGTATACGTATACAGCAGGCTATGGATCGACCGTACAAAGTCAAAATTGGGTGTGATACGAAGGTGCTGAAGTTATGGAAGCCGAGTCCAGCGCAAAATCCTCAAACGGATTACCAACGTTCTCGGCCGCCATGTCAAGCGGGCCACCAGCAAGCCGCACCCCACCGTCGGCGGATTTCTTGGGCCCGTGCGATCGTCCCCTCTCCACACCCCCTGGACTTCTGCCTTGGCTGTCTCCAAGCCCGCTCGGGTCTTCAACATGTGCCGTGAAGGCGCTATTGCCACGTTCCGAGGAAGAGGCCGTGTAATGTGTGGAGGCATGCGGCTGTATCGAGATATCCGCTTCAGTCTGATGACCTGGACGCACAAATGCAAGAGGCGGAGAAAGGATAATCGAGGAGTTGACGTGGTGCGTCGAAGCTGCAGGGAATGGGATAGCCAGGAAGGACCGGTCCGGGATTGAGCGATGACGTCTATATGACGGCGGAAGCGTCGACATCGTCGCGTCGGTTGCGTATCCGTCTTCAGCAGTGGAAACACTGCCTCCACCAGTGCTAGCGAGAGATCGGCGCAAAGGGGCAGGTTTGGGACCATGTCCCCTTGTCAATTTTGCAGGGTTCGAAAGGGGATGTGTCGCTACAGAGACAGCGTCGGGGGAATTGCGAGTACACAAGTCGCTTTTTGTGCTTGTCGGACCACGTGGAAGTGCAGTATACGAGGCTAGTATCTCGTAGGTTTTGGATTTTTCATTGGCGTACACAGGGGCGGCATATACACGTGGGTGTAAGGGAAGGGCGGTGGTGGGGTTCTCTGCGCCCGGGATTGGACGAGCAACGTGAACATCTCGCGCATCGTGGATGGGAGAGGTGAGACTGCTTGTCGTTACTAGCTCGTTGTGCTGAACGTTCGCGTCCTCGCCGGCGAGTGAGTGCCACCTTTGGCGGACTGGTTTTACTCTAGTGCGTCTGAGACGAGCTGTCACAGTAGGGTATGTCAATCACTGTATTTTGGTTATGAGCGACGCGTCACGTACCCACTAACCCCTTCGCGCTCCTGACCGCAGCTCGCGCCATTCGCCTCGGCAGCCATGCGATTGCAAATCCACTGGCTATGACGAAGAGGACTACCTCGCCCGCTCCTATTGCAACGCCCTTGGTGAGCGCTCCGTCATCTGCTCTCGCCTCAATGACGAAGGCGCGAGAGCTGGTAGTCAGGCTCTGTTCAGGTCAAAAATTGACTCAACATGCGTTCTGTGGGTACTCACATACGTTCCTTGATTAGGAACCGCCATGAATCTTAGTTCTACTGGGCCTTAGATAGCCCACTGAACCGCTGTAAACGATTGAATCTGTCTTGCACCGGCGAGTGGAGGTGGAAAGAAGAGGGCAGAAGTCGTGAATCTAAAGCACAGCCCTGCTCTTTCTCTCCTCTTGTAGAACTCCCTCATCATGATAATGTCATGGCCGGGAGGTTGGTCTGTCGCAGGGTAATTCCACGACTGACTTCAGCTTGAGCGTGTCTGTTATCACAGGTCGTCGACGGCATCTCAAATGCACCCCTCCTATCTGTTGAGCGCACGCATGATGCTATACACTGCTATGTAAGTGGCAACCTTCACGAGCCTATTGGTAGCGCGTCAAATCTCTTACGATGTCTGCCCCCCTATGTCCGTCGTCCTAGAGATGGGACGCAGGTACGTTCCCGCGGTCTTCCACGCTCCCCTTCTCCAAGCTGTCCGCGCTCTTGTTGTCGACGTACACCGCTTCCTCGTCTCCGTAGTTCGTCTCCTTCACCGTGCGCAGCACCAGCCATGCGAGCGGGAACGAGACAAGCATCGGGATCCCCGACGCGAGCTGCTCGTTTAGGAGCGGGGTCCCCACTGCATCCATGCCGAACGCGCCCGCGGCACCCGCGGACTGCACGGCCTTGTAGAGCCCTGCGTAGCGCGCAAGCGTGAAGGGGTCGTTCGAGAGCGCGGACATGATCCAATACGCTAGCGCTTGGTAGCAGGCGTATGAGAAGAAGTCTGAAATGACGTGTCAGATCGTGTGCGCTTGTGGGGAACATATGTGTAAGACCTACAGAAGAAGAAAAGCGCCCCCTTTCCCTTGTAGTTATCGTCGTGGTAGTTGATACGGTTGGCGTCATTCAAGTCGGCACGGGTGAAAGTGACCTGCCACGCGAGGCCGACGGACCAGACGACTGCGACGACGATGGCCACGGTTGCGAGGCCAAGGTAGCCTCGGGTGCGGCGACGGAGCCCCTTGAAGTCAAGGCAGAAGTACCCTATCAGGAGCGCGCCGACGATGGAACCTGCGCTTTCCAGGGTCGCGTTCAGTGCCCGGGTTGCGCTATCAAAACGTGCGGTGTTGACGGCGCTTTGGTAGGCGTAGAAGTAGTTCGAGGCAAAGAACATCGGCACGAGCGCTGCGGTACAGTTGTATCAGTGTGCAAAGCCGCACCAAGATCATGGAATCCATACCGAGCATGCGCCAGTCCATAAGGAGGCGAAGAACTCCCAGGACTTCTTCGTGCAGCTTCGTGGATGCCTTGAGCTTGACGAGCGTACCGTCAGATCGGATGACCTTATGCGGAGGTAGGACGAGGAACGACGAGGCGACACCAATGAAGATGATCACCAAGAATGCCTGAAGAAATAGATATTAGCTTCCGATGGTCCATAGAATGCTGGAACGTGGGATGCTCGCTATGTATGTAGAATTAGAGACAGCAGAGAGCTGCCCGCTCTCGATGTTGATGGCGAGGGCGATGATGGAACCGAGCAAGGAACCAAACTGGAAGATGGCGAAGAAGATGGAGAAGGCCTTTCCCTTGTCCTTTTCCAGCGGATAAGACATCATTATCGAACCTTGCGCCGACCATAGTAGCGCAGCGGAGATGCCCTCGAGGGCCCCCGCAAATATAACGAACCAGCCGGCCCGTTGGGTCTGGTAACTGCGTCGGAATGCAGCTTGTCAGCTGCGCGCCATGTAATGGAAGAACATAACTTACCACCAGAGCGACCCAACGTAAACCGCGTAGCCAAGCGTTCCAAGGAAGAGCGTAAGCCGTGGACCAAGTACTAGAAAGGATATGTGAGAGTGAGAAGCGCATTAGGCGGAATAGGTCGTACAGTTATTGATACCGCCGCTAACCAGGCCGGTGACGGCGAAGAGGCCGTAAAGGACGCCCTGGGAGGTATCCGACAGAGTGATGTCGCTAAGACCTCCTGCTCCTAAGTTCGAGACAGCACTGAACATGCCCGCCGTGGCAAAGCTTCGGGGTCGTAGTTTGCGATCACGTCAGTAACCAGAGGGCACGCCAGTTATCAGCCTCGACCCACCAGGTAAAGCCGACCAGCACCACTTGCGCCGTGGGAGAGCTGAGCGGGACACACCGAGTTTCAGCAACGTTTACATTGGGGTGTAGAGAAAGACGCACGTGTACCAAACAGGGACCTTAAACTCGAACATAGCGTCCCTGGAGCGAATGCCTGGGTGCAGGGTGGTGCAGGCGGGCCTTCCGTCGATACAAGCACAAGTGAGAGAGCTGGCCTGGGGTGGTAACGCGCCGGTCGCGCTGTTATAATGGGAATATCTCTAGGGGTAGAAGCGACGATCAGTAACGGCATACGGCGCGAAATCAAGGTGTCGGCGTGGTAGCCTGCCGCTGGCCAGGCTGCTGTTTTGGTATCATCTATACCCGACATCTTTCATGAACGCTAGTAATGTTCATATGAGCGACTCTCTCTCGATCTGGGCTCTGAGTTTCCGCTGGCATGAAAGAGATCTTTAAGTAAGGGGAAGCATGTCAGTGTGGAAGGAGACGTACCATAAGCGAGGAACACGCGCCCGATGATGCGCCGGTCCCGGCAGTATGTACTGGCTAGGAAGGCCTGATGCGCGCGCCACCCTATGTTATCCCCTGTCCGTTCCACGCTCACATCTTACGGGCGAAAACAGACTAGTCCCCGATGCAAAGGGGCTTGGGGCTGCGTTCATGGAATTTCAAGGGCGTGCCCCAGGCGACTCGCCTGAGGGCGCAGCAGCCCATCGAGATTTGACGTGGAGATTATGCATGAAGATACGGCGCCTGCGTAATGTGTCACGATTGCGGAAGTTGCCAGCAGTATGTGTCAAGGGGCCAGGCACCAGCCATTCCTAAAGTAGTCCGTGACGAGAGTTAGAGCCAACCCGTCGTGAGTATAGATGGACAAAGACTTACATTTCAATTGCGTGAAGACACCCAGCGGCGCGGTTACACGCACGTATGTCTGAGTCCACCCATGCTGGTACTCGAGCCAAATGACTGCTCAACATCTTTGAACACAAAAACGAAGCTGAAGTACAATGCTGAAGAAATCACTCGTCGTATATTCGGTGCCTGCGCAAAATGCATACGCGGCGTCTCGCAGCAAACCTATCGAGACCGTCCGCAGTACGGGCAGTACGATATGTACCTTGAACCCCACGGTGATGTCGTAACCCACTTGATCGTTGAAAGGCCTGCAAGTGTCCTGGAGGGTTCATGGCGCACGGCCGCCCTGACGAGTGGTCGTTAGCTTTGGAACAACACGTACCCGCGGAGCTCGGTCCCACCAGCAAACTCACCGGCGTGCGCGTCCAGCCGCCACAGCAGCACGTCCCAAGCCCGGCGAGCTGGCCACAGCAGAACTTCATCTTCTTCCCTTCCTCGATCGTCTCCTTGAAGATGTCCCAAGGCTTCCTTACAGACGGCAGTGCGTTCCAACGACAATCATCGATCCCGAAGTGCTTCCAAAACGGAACAGCACCCCCGTCCGCGCCGTCGCCGAACTTCACGACCAGATAGTACGCGCCCGTCGCCGCATACGCGCTCCCAAGCTCGCGCCGGCCCATCTCGACCGCGAGCTCGCGCTCGCGCCACACCGCGGCGTACCCGCCGTCGTTCCCCGGGCACGCCGCCTCGTCCCGGTGCGCGATGTACACCCCGCGCGGCTCGAACTGCCGGTGCGCGGGCAGCGCGGGGTCGTTGCGGTACCGCAGCGAGAAGTGCACGATGTGCTCGGCCGCGGCGCGTGCGTTCCCCGGCTTCATGCGCAGGAAGTTCGCGAGCACGCAGTTGACGAGCGTCGCGTGGTGGAACTCGATGAAGGCGGCGAGGGCGGGCCAGGCGTTGGGGTTGGTGCATAGAACTTCACGCTCGAGGATTTGAGAGGCGGAGGGGAGGGGCGCCCGAAAGCCTCACATAGGGCTGATCACCCAGGGAGCTCCATCCAGTGCATCGCCAAACGCTGCCTCTATTGGTTTATCGTTCCATGCGGCGCTAACATTAAGCGGAGAGACAGAATCCATGTCCCTGAGATCGTCAGAGGTAAAGCTAGACGAGGCCATGGATGAGCAGCAAGTCGCGAAAGCCTGCAGAGGTACAGGTGCGGTTATGAGCGCCCATAGACGATGACGTCATATTATCTCACGCCTCCAAGCATGCGCATTGCGCGCGAGTAGGGATTACTGTACCTGCCCGACCAATCCGGCGGGTCACAGGTCACAAGGACCCCCGCTGCGCCGCATTTTGGCAGTTGTCCCGGGTCACAGCGGGTTCCGCCGCTCCAGGCCGTATTTTGGCGGCCTGTCACACCCCAAAATCGCTCCGCCGGCGGCCCTGCGGGGCAACCGCGCCGCTTTGTGGTACGGACAGTCACAGTCGCGGCCGGGCGCGCCGCTTTTTGCGGTCGCGCCGCTTCGGGAACCGCGGTCACACCCCAAACCCCCCGCCGGATTGGTCGGGCAGGTACAGTATTTGCAACGCGTTTTTTCTGTCTCGGGTGGAGCCCGTCTTGTCTCGGGTGGGGCAACAACGTGCGCCTGGCGCGCGTTAGAGAGTACGTATAGCGGGGCAGCGAGCTCGTCGACGGGATATTGGCGCGCATTTTGTGGAGGCCGTAAAATCTTGCTCCACCGTACTGTCGGTCTTACCCCACGAAGGCGGCCCCCGTTGCAAATAATCCCTAGTGCGTTTTGCGGGTCACTTTGCGCCTCTACT
>NW_007360335.1:386672-437294 GCF_000271585.1 Trametes versicolor FP-101664 SS1
AGGGATTATTTGCAACGGGGGCCGCCTTCGTGGGGTAAGACCGACAGTACGGTGGAGCAAGATTTTACGGCCTCCACAAAATGCGCGCCAATATCCCGTCGACGAGCTCGCTGCCCCGCTATACGTACTCTCTAACGCGCGCCAGGCGCACGTTGTTGCCCCACCCGAGACAAGACGGGCTCCACCCGAGACAGAAAAAACGCGTTGCAAATAATCCCTATTGAGTCTGTCCATGTGGCCGTCTGGTCTTCTACACCTGAACCGTGCTACTGATAACGTCTAATTTAACCGATGAGCGGACCAACATTCCGCTCTCATCGAGCGGCCGCGTGTCGTTACGCGCGAGTTGGTGGTCATTCTTGCGGGGAACGTGCATTGCTGGAGGAAGTAGTTGAAGAACGTGTCGGGCTATCTATAATACCACTGGAAAACCCCTAAAGCGAAGCTCTAGGTTCCTAAGAAGCCGTCCTACCGCTAAGTTTGTGCGTTTCACATACCCTCCTTGAGACACGCTGATCGTTTCCGGTGGGACATGCGTTGCTCTGCCTAATCCAGTGTCCATGTCCATCATGGCCCGTGAGCATCTTTGATCAAGTACTCTATTCTGTAGGAGGAACAGTAGTAGGTAATTTTCTAGCTCGTCTGTGGCGCACAATCCTGATATGGTCAGCATACAGCACAACCTTGTAAATGGCGGGACATATGCACACTGAGCACCGCCAGAAGCGACAGGACATGGCCCGTTAATAGAATGGCATACCCCGTGAGTGGCTAGGTACTTCTCCTTCTGTGAGCGAAGTGCTATGGTGGTATTATGTGTTATTAGTTGAGAATTCCGCCTGTCTGGGAGTGTAGTCGCTCTATCGAAGCTCCGGTACACCATCGCACAAGGGCGATATTTTTACGAGCTCAAGTGCCTAATCTTGTCCGAGGTTGGCATATAGGGCCATACGTCGTCAAGGAGATATGGGCTAGAGTGCAAGATGGGAGGCTCGGTCGCATCTGCCGCCACCGAGGAAGTGAACCAGATTTTGAGTTGGAGACGTGAAGAACAGCTCGACAAGACGAGGGGCGGCGAACTTGAAGTCGAGTGTTTGGCAAGGCGGCAAGAGTCGAAAACGCGAGGCGGCCAACCTCGGGGGAATATGTGGTGATTCGTACGAGCCATTCTGCAACATATCGCACCGAGATTTGATTCAAGCTCGGCGCTAGCTTGAACTTCTACCACCATTGTCCCAAACATTCGGCCTCGCAGCACCACCTGAGGTCCCGCCGGCGTCGGATATCAGGCGAAGATTAAAGTGGCGGAGCTTGCAACGGAATCAAATCCACGCCCCGATAACATGTATCATCAAGCTCCCCTAGTAGATATTTTCTGGCGCAAACCGCAGCATATCGTGAAGACCTCAATCCCGTTTGGTGGTGTTTGACGATGCAGTTCGGACGATACCGTACTCGAATCGTGTTGTGCACGCACACACCATGCATGGTTTCACGTGGTGTATCAGGCTTCGCTTTGTTGACGGCGGGGTGCTGTCATGTGACAAGCCCACATTTCTACACTATATTTACCCCTACTGAACAGCCTTCCCTCACAGCACACCTATACTGAAAGATGCTTTCCCGCTATCAATTCCCGAGTATTCCGATGTTCCTGTCCATGTGAGTAGCAACTCCACGCTAAATATGCATAGACCGCGCGACTCACAGCAGTGTCAGCCCCACAGTCGACTCCCCATGCTCCCACTAAGCTTTACGCGTCCATGTCTCACCGGTCTACTTCTAGTACCCTTCGTCCTCAGCGATACGCAGGAGACTCTACTTGTTGTCGATGACTCGGATTCATTGCTGATCAAGTACAGAGGCCCATGGCAGAGCAGCCCCTCGAGTCTGTTCACCGATCCAGAACAGCTCAACTACCTTGGCACGCTGACATACTCAAACCTGTCCGGCGCCGTCGCAAACTTCATGTTCTCAGGTACTGTCCAGATCCTCTGTCGGGCGTCCGAGCTTTGACGCTGAACGTGTCTGCATTATTAGGGACCAGCGTATCGGTCTACGGCGCTCTGTTCCCCGTCGGGACGTTCAACCGCACCTCGCTGTACTCCATTGACGGCCAGAACACGACGTTGTATGCTCCCCCAAGAACCATCTCCAGCGAGCAGCACCGCGTCCTGTTCTACAATTCTGGCACTCTTCCTTTTGGGCAGCACACCCTCACGATCGAGAACGTCGGTGTAGAGTACTGGTTTGATTTCATCAAGGCGGACGGCGTAGATCCTACGATCGGAGGCCCGAACGGTAGCTACCTATGTTTTGAGGGCTTCAAAGGTGTTTCTGACTGCATTTCCGTCAGCGACGGCGACGTCGCGGGACGCGTCCGAAACGCAGACCGCGACCAGGACGCAGAGCGGCCAAGTGTCGCTCTCTACTCAAGGCGCCCCATCCACTAGTGTACCTTCCGCTCCAAGTTCGCCTTCCAATTCCGGTGCTTCTCCTACTCCCGGTACTTCGGACAAGTCCTTGAGCCTTTCTCCAGGCGTCATTGCCGGAGTTGGGATCACAGCGGCTGTTGTCGAAGCGCTGCTGATCCTAGGAGCGCTGTGGGTGTGTCGCCGCCGCAAGCGCAATACGGTAGAGAGCAATGTTACGCCATTCGGTATGTTTGCGAAATCCTTACCATGCGTCCCGCGGGCTCATCTGCCGTTAGACCCAAATTTCGCTGGTGCTATGCACGCCCTTCCGGTGGCCGGGCTCCCCCAGTTGACGAACACATCGCAGCAGTCCGATGCGCGGTCGCCATATCATCTTGCATCGAGCAGTATCAACGACCGCGATGGGAGCACGGCGTGGTATGAACCTACTTCCTCTCGCTCATACCGCGATACATTCGATACGTCTCGAGCCATGTTTTCTCCAGTGGGGGCGGGTGCTTTTGGCCGCGCGGGGACGTCTCCCCTAGGCCTCGCATCTACTCCTGCTCACTCGACGACACACTTGCCCTCCCACCCTTTTAGCAAGCTCCCCATGGACGGTGACCCCGTTCCTGCGCCACCAGCTATGATACCTGGAGAGGTGTTTGGCGTACTGGACGTCAGGCGAGAGCCCCGACGGTCGCGGGACGGCGGGACCCGCATTGATGGAGGACCGCCAGGGCGGCAGATGGCGATGTCGGAGATCGAGAACCAAAGTATAGTGCACACACTTCCTCCATCTTACGACGTCTATCCTTCGTGACCAACGGTGGCTCACAATCATGCACAATGAGTAGGGTTATAGGGTCGAGACGTCTCGGAGCGGTTACATGCGCACAAGTATGACGACTCGGCCACTACCTATATGTGGGGTTTTTCTTTACAAAAATACACGAAGTCCACGATTTTGTCTGCACGCGTTTCATGCCACTACATAGAATTCAGAATTCCGTATGATATGATGGGGCGGACGTTGTTGAAGCCGTCTCATACGCGTACGCCTCGAACCGCCTCTGCGCCTCTTCTGCCGGCATGTCCGGCGGACCACCTGCGAGCCGCACTCCGCCGTCCGCAGACTTCCTCGGCTGGTACGCGCCGGACACCTCAACATTTTCCGCGTCTCCGTAACCTCTTCGCAGCCCGCTCGACTCTCCTACACCAGGCGCCGGGATAGCGTTCCGACGTTCCGAGGACGCTGAGGCATAGCGTCTAGAGGCCCGCGTCGCATTTCCTGCTCGCTCCGGGTGGTGCCTTTGCATTCGCCGACCTGATCGCACAAACGCGGGTGGTGGAGAGGCTATGACTACCGCGGAGACGTTTGGAGTCGAAGGGATAGGGGGCGAAGTAGGCAGGGAAGGGACGTCCGGGATGGAGCGATGTCGTCGGTAAGACGGCGGGAGCGTCGACATCGTTGTCATGTCGGTTCCGTATCCATCCTCGCCGCCGGAGGATATTAGGCTGTCTATGCCGGTGCTGGCCAGAGACGTACGCCGTTGTTTCAGCGTCCTTGCTGGGTGCTGAAGGTGTTTTGGTTGTGCTGTCCATGACATACGATCGGCGTGATCATAACTTGTGGATGCATCTGCTGTCGAGGTCTCCCCTGCGCGATGAAGCATCCGCGGAGAGGGATGGTTCGATCGAAGGTGTTCATCCGTGTGTGCGGGTATGCTCTTTGCGGCAAGCAGAGTCGGCAGGGCCGCAAACGGGTCGCTCTCATCCCTCTCTGCATACGCAACCTCCGGGACTTGTGCGGTAGCGCGTTCCTCGTGGGACGACGAGGGAAACGAGCCGTCGCTCTGGGGATCACGCGACGTCTTCGTTCTTCTCAGCAGAGCTGTGGGTAGGAATAAGCACGATATCGCAGCTCAACTATACAGCACGTACCAGCCAGTCCCTTTACTGACACGCGCCGGAAACCGCATTGGCGTGCAATCCACTTGAAGAGGCCTACGGCAGCTAGCACGAGGGCTATGACGACAAGGACCACTACGCCAGCTCCATAGCCTATATCTTTCTCGAGCTCTTTCTTATCCGCTCTAGCTTGTATGTTGAAAGCGAGTATTTCAGAACTCGATCTCTGCGCAGATTAGCCGGAATACAAACATTACAGCAGACTTCCGTAGACTTACCAGTATTCCTGCCATGCCAGGTAGATTGTAATGGTTCCTGTATCTAACGCGGCACGGCGAAGACACCAGACGGATTTTCGGGATATGGAATAGCTCGGTATCCGGCCGTAGCTACCGACTTTGCTGAGATGGATGGGAGGAGGTCTCGAGTGCTCCGCCGTTGACGTATCTGGTTCATGGTCTTCATGCTCTCTTTGCATCGTCAGTCACGGCGTCGCGCGGGGAGTGCGTACTACGGTACGACGGTTGTCAGGCTGTCAGTGATGCCCCGTCCCGCCGCTGTTTTCCAACGTCAAGAGATATGATGCCGGAGCTCAGCGCTCACAGAACGGGCATTTGTTTGGATCTGTACTTCTTTCGAACCTTCAGTCACATCGAGGTTGCCGCAAACCTGCCGACGTACCGGAAGTACGATGCCCTGCTGGGATTTCGATGGTCCCAACTATGGTCCGTTATGATGCTTCTATCAATGATTTCTGGAGTTCATCGATCCGGCGTAATTACACCCGCTCAAGCCATATACGCTGAAGAATTCCAGAGGAAGACAAAGTCCCCTCTCGCGCTGTTCTCACACGTGAATGCGAGATCAGTCACCACTTGGGCACATACGGCTTGTGCTGCTCGTCGGAATGTTCGTTTTCTGGCTGGCGCGCTCTCGTCCCCGTGTTCGATATTCAAATTCCACCCGGTGCTCTGATTTGTCCCTTTGTCTGACGCGGACAATCGCATTAGAGCTCTAGAGGAAATTTCAGAGTATGGCGTACGGTTTATAGAAATACCATTTCATGTGAAGTGTACAACTTCCATTGAGCCCGATCGCGAGAGGCAGGAGATACAGCGAGCAATGTGCAAGATGAGCAGAGAGAAGAGAAGGCAGGCGAAACATGTTCGATAAGCGCGTTCCGTTGAACGCTCGGAGCTAGCCGTTCGGGTTTGGCGGGCACCTGTGCGGATTAGATAGGAGCCCCGGGACCCCCGAGATGCGTGATGTTTGTCAGTACCCGTCATAGTCGTTTCGCTTTACATGGCGCTGTAGGATGTGATGCACATCGAAGAATAACGTGCATCTTACTACGGTAAAGTTCCGCATCAAGCCGGTGACATGTTATCTCAGTCGTGCTGATATCTACTTCTAGAGTGAAACGTGGCTTTAACCGCATGGCTCGACGTCGTTCAATACTCCCTAGAGACAGGAAAGTTGTATTGGTGGTCATACGATGGTGAGTAGCTCGCGAATAAGACTGAATACCGAAGCGCACATCGTATTCATACGGACAGATGAGTGCCGGCGGAACCGACTGTGAGGATATACGCCTCAACGCTCGTTGAAGCGGTGAGTATGGGAACATTCCTGATGATTAGAACCCATGATATAAAGCTGACAGTGTTCGCAGCCAGTGGCTGTCCTGGATTACTTCGTGTCCCGATGTCCTCTTCCCCGCGTCTTGCTTCTCTATTAGCCTTGGCTTTCACTGCGGCTACACAAGCATACATACCTGCACAGCCTGAGAACAGTGGCTCATTCTCAAGAGCAGCCCCGCAAGAGGAGCTTTACTTGGGCATACAGTGGTATCCCCAAATATTTTTGACTGCCCCAATACGGCGTCAAATTCTAGGAAGTGCACACAGGATCAATGACACCGTACCTCTGCTGGTATGTAGACCCGCCTTCTACCGCATTATAAGAAGTTTTAACCTTACCGCTACTCCCGGTCACGATATATGGCTTTAAATCTAGCGGGGCGCCGTCATTCAATTCACGGAGATTGGTCTCGGTGGAGGATCCAGTAAGTCGACTGCATGCTCCTCCTAGGGATGAAGAGAGAGAGATTCACAAACACGACGGATAGCACTGACACCATGGATAGCACTGGTGTCTTGCGACTCCAATGCCACCAGTGCCTCAGAAGATGCCGATATATTCAGTTTGGCATACGAAAGAGGCGCAGTAGCAATGGTAAGCGGACGTACTCTTCCATCATGAGTTATGTCTGTAGTTTGACTGATATCCCTTATAGGTCCTGTACTCTATCACGGCCGACTGCTGTGTACTAAATCCGGGATGGAACGACAGTTCGACGGATCAGGCTACATCCTTAGATGTGTATACAACTCTGTCGCGAGACGTAGCAGGGTGAGTAGACACGACCGTACTCGTGCTCTCCAGATTGCCCACTCACTGTCCTTAGACTGATGCAGTTCCAGTTACACGCCACCACGAACCAGTCATACTCCGTGTTCGATTCCGCACTGCTGAACCTCTCATTCCCATTCGTGAAGGATGCGAGTCTGTATGGTCAACCCGGGGCAGCGATGGGGTATCCCCTCGGAACACTCTGGACAGGCAATGTGAACGCGACATACGAAGGAGGATGGCTAGCAGAATTGATGGGAGAGTCGAAGACCACTCCTCCTGAAATGTAAGGTTTCCGCGAGGTCGGCTTTACGCTGTGATTTCTCACATCTCCCATGACTAGCATCTCCGTGATCGTAGCGGCGAGCGTCCTCAGTTCCTGCGCTTTCATGGCCATAGTATGGACTTTCGCCAAAGGACATCAACTGAAAGTTCGACGAACGCAGCACCGAAAGGCCGGAGCACTGAATCCATCGCATGGGGACACTCCTGAAACGGCTTCAACCAGATATCCCACCCCTCCTGCCTTACCATTTCACTCTCCGCATGATTTCCCTGTTCATGACGCAGCCTCTCCTCCGGCTCCTTCAAACACTAGTGCGGCAATCCACATTCACCAAACCGCCGACAAGCGAAGCGCGGTTACAACTCTTGTAGGAGACACGCTGTCGGGGATCGCGCCGTCCACGACTCCCCCATCCTATCATACCAGTCACACCGCTGCGCCCTCTTACCACACCCGCCGTCTATCCCATCACTTCCAACCCACAAACGCCACGCGGCCCCACGCGCTCCCTGTCTCGGGCCTGGGGTCGCAGCCCGGTGCGTCATCACCCACAGAGCTACAAGTCATCAAAAAGAACAGACGCCTTCGGAAAGGCGCAGCGAAGGCTACCGCCACCGCCATCGACCTCGAGCCGGCCAGGCGTCCGCTGGTTCTCCAGTGCGCTTCTGGATCTTTCGTGGACTCGACGAGGAGAGAAGACAACACAGACGTCGCTCAGGTCCCGGAGTCGGAGTCGGCCGCTGAGATGGATGCTTCCCGGCGGCGCTCTCGTGTCCAATTCGCTCCGCTCGAACATGTTTCCGAGAGTTCTGACGTTAACTTCTGATCCATGGTTGTCTCTTGTATCTCGGGCCTTTTTCCAATGCGTTTGAGCGACTGGTCGAGGTAGCAGCGCGGCATGGGTTTGGTGGAGGTAGAGACGAGCACGGTCGGGGAGCAGGCAGACGATAAGCGCAGGCAGAGCAGCCATGCGCAATTTATAACGCTTCGAATGCGTTCGAACTGGACGATATATTTACTCTATATTCAACGAGCATAATAGATATAAGTTACGTGCAAGCATCGCATAGAAAGATGTGGTCTCTCTGGACGTCCTCAGTAAACTTTCTGCTGCGTTGCAAAGTATATGTAGAAGGTGCTCACATAGATATCGTGTATTTCCATACTAGAGGCGCTCTTTTGTAGCCGCTGAGCTGAATACGGTCCCCCCGTGCCGTACCATCTATACTTCTTCCACAGGCGGGGGTCCAACTTGGCTATCGCGAGACCGCACCATACGACTCGCATAGAATGCCGTCGGTTCGTGTAGGACCGATTCGTCGGGAGAGATGAGCCCGGCTATGGACGACGTCGGACTCGTCGCTCGTGTCTCCATGGTATCGCGGGATATTTTTGTTGCGGCTTTTCGGCGTCGCACATAGTAGACCCATCCGCCCATGCCGATGCAGATGGTGATGAAGAGGAGACATGCGACGGCGACGATGACGTTGATGCTGCGTTGCTGAGGGTCAGAATCGGCTTGTAGCATTTAGAGCATAAGGTGAGCGGACGTACTCTGCTTGAGGTAGGCCTGAACCATCGGAAGATTGCGCATTGTGAGATGGCGAAGAGGTGGCCGAAGGCGTTTTTGATAGAGATAGAGTGGACGAGACGTCGCTCGAAGTGGCGACTGGTTGTCCTCCTGGAGGAGGAACAGAAGGCCCATCCCCTGGGTTACTTTCGGACTGTGGCTCCTTTTCCGGTAACATGAGAGTAAGAGCGACTGCGAGGGGTGTATGAAGGAGGGGTTCACATGCATCCCCGGCGTTGCCTCCTGTAAGATCATAAAGGCTCCGACGCAGTGTTCACAGCCACAGCTACGTACGTAGACAGCCTTCGGGACAAGGCGCATCGTGCGCTCATGGAAGTCGATATACTTTGATATGTCCGCAGGTGCCACGGGAACTGCCCATTTCCCTTGACAGACCGCGGCACCGTCGCGGCTGTGCAGCCACACCACGAAGACAGATGGAAGATGGAAGGAATGCATCTGTACACCGGATACCTGTTCACGCGTGCTCTCACTGATCATGACTACTGCGTGTCGCCAAGCCCAGATCTCGTCGAAGTGTATGAGGTGGTCAGGAGGTAGCAAAGGGGAAGAGGCCCGGGTCGTCGGGCGCATCGCGAAGACGCACTGACTGGGACTGTGGGAACGATCATGTGACCGTGTCTATTCACGTCAATTCTAGCCTTCGCATTTCCTTTTGCTAAGAGAGCGCAAGTACGACCGCAATATTATATGCCGGGTTACCCCGTGGTATGTGGGTATACGTAGATAACATGCATCGTCCCCAGAATAAAAAAGTAGCTATAGGGTATACCGGACATCGTAGCGTTTTAACGTCCTCCTGTTCCGGACCGAAACCAGAAGAGGTAAGGATAGCGGACACTAACGCTCTGCTTCGTGAATGACCTCCGGGACCTCCGTGTTCGTCTGCCTCTCCGTAGTGCGAACGAGTCGGTCTTGAGAGAACGCGGCTCGGTGTGATGGTTCAACGTGGCGATTGCCGCTGGAACCCGCAAGCATCACAGACACAGTCGACGCGAAGCCATCTCCGAGTTCCGACGTAGACCGGGCTTCCCGCATCTCTACACCCGCGGGCGCATCTGCAGCGTTACCCTGAGATGACTCGGGTCCGGGGGCGTTCCGAAGCGAGCTCGCATGGCTCTCCTACGACACCACTGCCACAGGCCGATGGCACATAGGCAGACTACCACAGCTACACCAATGCCCACCTCGATTCTACGACAGCCAGGTGTCAGATCTGAGTTGCATAACATGAGACTCTGGCTCACAAGTTGAGGAAGCCGGGGTTGTAGTTTGATTTGAGTGCCTGGTGGATGGGTGTAGTCTGGCTGGTAGGAGCAGCGGTCGCGATCGTGTTGCCCTGGAAGCCGGACGTGTTACTCGGGGATCCAGTAGTGTTGCTCGGGGACACGGTCGTCGCATTAAATGCCGTGAGTGTCGCGAGCAGGAGGCCATGTGTGGAGACCTTGTGGTTGAGCAGCGCGGCTTGGACCGCCGCGGACGACGCGTTGAGGGCCGCTGGATTGAACGAAGAATCCTGCGAGTCAACACTTGCTTCCGAAAACAGGCTTTCAAGAGACCTCGCGGCGCAGAACGAGAATGTGAGGTATAGGCGACGATAAGAGGGTGATATCAACATACTGTGAAAACGATAGAGACATCATCGTATACACATCGGGTGTGGGAGGAGGCGGGAGTACGCGGTACGGCTGGAGCGCCCACTTTACGCAACGGGCGCTTCATAGGAGAGGGTGGGAACGATCACGTGGGCGTGATTCGCGCCCGACGCGAATATTTGTGTCGCCGCCGAGGCCGAGTTCGAGCACGTCGTTCAAACCTGAGGGTGCATGAGATGTACAGTGTGCGGCCTTGGGATACATAAGGAAAGTAATAAAAACACTACATTAATTAATACGTTACCACTGGCCATCCCTGAGATATCAGGCGAATACACTGTCCTGATAGGACGGAGGAGGAGAGGTCGGACAGACGGGCACCCTCGCGTTGCCTGTTTCTGGCACCAGCCACGCTTGTGTAGCAGCCTGAGGCTGGCTCGATGTACGAGCGTCCCCGCGGTTTGACTCGCTCGCTGAGGCGCCATCCAGCAGTCGCTGGCGCGTCTCGGCAAGTGGCATCTCGTCCTCGACGTCGCTTTCTCCGTCGTCACGGGGTGGGACGCTCAGCGCGGCGCCGTGAGCCCGTGGGGGAGCGCGGGTTGGGAAAACCGCTGGGCCCGTAAGGTAAATGCGGCCACTTCCAGGGGCGTGAGGACGAGGTGCCGATGGATGGTGATGGTGATAGGGTGGCGGAAACAGCGTCAACTCGGGGGCGTCCCAGAAGGTGTCTTCCTCTGCCACACCAGCGGTCGAGGGCGTGACGGAGGCGATGTAGGTGTACTCATCTCCGGGAGACACGAGGTGCTCGTAGGACTCTGCGGCGCGGCGCGACCATGGCCATGCCCAGGCACTTCGACGAGAGGCGGTGCTGGCGCGTGAAAGCTGAGATGGCAGGATGGGCACAAAACCCCTGTCAGATTGCGGCGTTGCGGGCTCTCCGGGAATGCGGAGGGTCAAGTAGGGCGTCTGGTGCGGACTGCCGTACACCGGGCTGGGTAGTGGGGAGCTGGAGGCTCTGGACGAGTTGGTGGGGGAAGGCGCGTCGCCGTTGATTGAATCCAGTGTCAGCGCGTCTTGAGGGGGGTCTGACCACGCCCATGCGTCCCCAAGCAATGAATCTACGAAGTCAATCAGCGCTGCCACCAAACCGTATCAGACTTAATGGCGTACCGCTATCGTCGTTATCATCCGTGTCCCCCTGCTTTCGGCGCCTCCTACGGACGAATGACAAGAGCGCGCCGAGGATGACTG
The DNA here is from genome assembly GCF_000271585.1 of Trametes versicolor FP-101664 SS1. Taxonomy (NCBI): domain Eukaryota; kingdom Fungi; phylum Basidiomycota; class Agaricomycetes; order Polyporales; family Polyporaceae; genus Trametes; species Trametes versicolor. The sequence goes on from NW_007360335.1 coordinate 398,133, forward strand.
CAGTCGCGATTGCAGCGACCAGCACTGCAGCCACTCCGAGAGCTATTTGCAGGCCGTCTTGGACGTCGACTTCAACTTTCTCGGTACCCGGGCCGACTTCATATCAAGTCAGCGCATATTCGGTAAGATGGGTATCTGGAGTTCGTACCTGAAGGATACTGTCGCGTACGCGAGCTCCCATGATCTCCATGTGTGTTGCTCGGAGAAGGCCTGGTCCTCCCAGGTGGGTAGCGAGCGATAGCGGATTGCATGGAGCACGAGTATGACAGGAGGAAGTAGAGCAGGTCCAGGAGTCGACAGCTGGCTTTTAGGACACACCGGAATTATGTCGCCTCGGCTCCCGGCGTGGCGACGGCGAGAACTGCGAACAGTCATGACAGCGCCCGCGCTTGGTGACTATCGGCATGAGCGGTGTCGTCGCGGGGGCCATTGACTGGGGAGTTTGGGCCGACACAGGAAGCGGCGTCCCGGATACGGTTTGCATCTACTGCGTTAGAAGGCGCGGTCGAGACGCAAGCGCAGAGGTTGCGTGGAGAATGTTGCCAGTCCGTGCTGGCATGGCAGCGGCGTCGAAGGAGTCGAGTGAGAAGAGAGGTGCAAACGTGAGTGTGATATCGGGCCGAGAGATCTGATACGTCCGCGCGACGGAATGCGGGCGCCAGCTAAGTTAGGCGTAGCGGCAGCGCCCGGATGCATCCGAGCGCCTTGTACTCAACTCTAGGTCCGCCCGGGAGGCGCTCCTGGAGTACCTGTGTTGGTATGCTCCCAACAGGTGCCGTCACGGTCAATAACATCGCCCACCATCTCGTTCTGTAGGTCATCTGGCCGGTTTCAACCTCGGGCCCTGCGTGTGCGGTGATTTATCCATATCGCGCGCGATGGCGACCACCGCTTTCGCCTCACAGCATGTTGGCAAACTAGACGAGCTCTTTCAGGGACTGCGGAGCAGAAGTGCTGACACACAAACGCAGTCTGCCATCGAGCTGCAGCGCTATGTACGCAATCACCGTGTATCGAACTCCAGTGCTCACACTCCGTAGATCTCCAACGCCGTTCCGGAGCTTTCGGCAGACGCCGTGTCAAAGCTATGGGAAGAGATCCTCAAGAAGGTTTCCGGCCTCGTCCACAGCCAAACAGCTACGGAGAAGCTGGGAGGCGTACTGGCAATCGGTGTGCTCTTTTCTCAAGCTTCACGAAACTGTCTAACCCGTCTTAAGATCACCTCCTCAGGGTGGAGGGAGAGATTGACTCCAAATCCAACCTCTTCCGACTGTACAACTACGTCAAGACCCTGCTCCCAGACCCGGATATCGACGTCATGCTGGCGGCGTCCAAGACTCTCGGACAGGTCTCCGAGATAGGCGGAACAATATTCGGTGACTACTTTATGGACACCGAGGTGCAAGCAGCGGTCGAGTTGCTACAGGCCGACAAGCAGGAGCATGGGAGATATGCCGGCGTGCTCATCCTGAAGGAACTCGCGCGCAACTGCCCCGCGTACTTCCACGCCCATGTCGGACTTGTCCTGAAGAGGATTCTCGTTCCGTTACGGGACTCTCGGGTGATAGTCCGCGAGAGCACCGCAGAACTCCTAGGTGCTTGTCTAGAAATTGCAGCCCCGCGCGAACGCCAGACCAGAAGCTCCTTCTCGCTAAAGATCCTTCAGGACGCACAGATGGGGTTGAAGTTGGCGCAGCATGAGATCATTCACGGCTCGCTGTTGACCTACCGAGAGCTTTTTTTGCATGGTGGCATGGTATGTGCTCCCCCTATTCGTTGTTCAACAACCCAGGCTTACATCTGAGTTGGAATGCAGTTCATGAAGAAGCATTTTCTGGACGCTGCAGAGCAAATCTTCTCGTTCAAGACACACAAAGATGTACTCGTGCGGAAGACGGTTACCACTCTCATTCCCACATTGGCTGTTTACGACACCGCGTCGTTCTCCGAACACCTGCTGCACAAAGGCATCGCTCACCTCCTTACGCAGCTCGAGAAACCTGCAGAACGCTCAGTTGCGTTCATTGCCATCGGACATGTAGCAACCGCGGTGGGCAGCGATATGAAGCCGTTCCTAGAAACCATCATGACCCACGTCAAGCAGGGTCTCTCAATGAAGGGGTACGCAAACCACTCGCAGGGCGCTCAGTAATCGAGTACTAACTAGGATCATAGGAAGAAGAACGCGCCGCCAGAAGAGCCGATGTTCCAATGCGTCGGCATGCTTGCTGCGGCAGTCGGTCCTAGTCTTACCAAGCTGTTGCACGATCAACTCGTTCATATGTTTTCCTATGGGCTGAGCGAGTCCCTTCGCCAGGCGTTGGTGGCTATCGCGACACACGTACCCCCGTTATTGAAGATCATTCAAGGTGCGTAAGATATGTCATATTTTTTGAGTTCTCGATAGCGTATGACGAGTCTGAATTAGAACGACTCTTGGATAAGTTGTCGTACATACTCAGCGGACAGCCATACAGGCCACTTGGTGCACCGCCTTCTCTGCTATGTGGCGACTTCAACACCGACAAGAACGACGGTCTCCCTACCGAGATCGTGAACCTGCAGAAGACGCCGGAGACGCTCACCCTTGCTCTGACGACCCTCCACACGTTCGACTTCAGCGGTAGGTTCCAGCGCAAGAGGTTATACTTCTTGCTGAAGTTGTTTATAGGCCATGTCCTGAACGAGTTTGTGCACGATTGTGCACTGCCATACCTGGACTCGGACTTCCCCGACGTTCGCCGCGCTGCTGCAATGACGTGCTGTCGTCTGTTCGTCCGCGACCCGATATGCTATCAAGCCAGCAACCGTTCGATCCAGATCATAAGCGACGCCATTAACAAGCTCCTCAGTGTCGCTATCGCAGATCCAGGTATGCACTTTCTGTGACAATCAGCAGCTCTAGATCTAAGGCTCCTCTGTAGATGCGGAGATCAGACATACCGTGCTATCGTCCTTGCACCAGCGCTTTGACAAGCATCTCGCCCAGGCGGAGAACGTTCGCTCACTGTTCGTCGCTGTAAATGACGAGGTCTTCGAGAATCGCGTTGCGGCGGCCGCGTTGATTGGGCGACTGGCCATGCACAACCCTGCCTACGTCATGCCTTCGTTGCGAAAGACTCTCATCCAGCTATTGACTGGGTTAGAGTACTCCTCCGTCACGTACGTACGGGGCTCGTATGATGTTGCATGTAGACTAACGCTCATTCTGCAGGCGCGACCGCGAGGAGTGCACGCGTCTACTGGCGGTGCTCATCAACGCTACTCAGCGCCTAATCAGGCCGTACTCGATGTCTATGCTCCGCGTACTGCTCCCGAAGGCGAACGACCCCAACCCGATCGTCTCCGCCAATATCCTCATGTGTCTCGGAGAGCTCGCCTGCGTCGGTGGGGAGGATATGATGCCGCATGTGTCGGACCTCATGGAGGTCATCATCGCCAAGCTTGCAGACCCGTCTCTGCAGAAGCGCGATGCCGCGCTGCACACGCTCGGTCAGCTCTGCTCGAGCACAGGATACGTGATCCAACCACTTGTTGAGAACCCACAACTGCTGCAGATCTTGGGCCGGATCCTGCGGTCGGAGTCACGCCAGGCAGTGCGGCGCGAGGTGGTCAAGGTGCTCGGTATCCTCGGTGCACTTGACCCCTACCGCCGCAAGGTGAAGCCGGCCGAAGATGTCGTGATCGAGGTGTCCTTGAGCTTCGTGAACGCTCCATCCCCGAACATCACAGGCGCGTTGACGGCGACGAGCGACTACTACCAGACGGCTGCTATCAACGCGCTGCTGAACGTCCTGCAGGACAAGTCTCTGAACAGCCACCACTACAAAGTTATCGAGGCGATCATGTCCATCTTCAAGACACAGGGCTTGAAGTGCGCGACGTTCCTCCCGCAGGTGTGTCGCAACCCGATTGCGTATTCTTTATGGTCTTGACAGTCTCTCAACCAGATCATTCCTGCGTTCACTACCGTCGTCCGCAATTCTTCCACTCGCACTCAGGTCTACCATCTAGAGCAGCTTGCGATCTTAGTTGGGATCATTGAGCCATACGTGCGGAATCACGCTACAGAAATCTTCAAGCTCGTGCAAGACTTGTGGGACAACGTTCCACTCCAGCGTCCTCTCATGTCACTCGTTGAGGCGCTTGGCCAGGCACTGGACGCCGAGTTCAAGCCGTTCATCCCCATGATCCTCCCGCCTATTCTCAAGGTGTTTGAGTACGACATGAACAACCGCACAAGCAGTTCACAGATCAAGATCTTCGATGCTTTCCTCACGTTCGGCGCGAACATCGAAGAATACCTGCCGCTCGTCATCCCGCTCATCGTGAAGACGTACGAGCGGCAGGACGCGTCGACCGCGCTGCGGAAGAAGGCGATCCATACAATCGAGGGCCTCACGAAGCGGGTGAACCTTTCGGACCGCGCCTCGCGGATCACGCAGTCGCTCGTGCGCGTGCTGAACCAGCCTAACAATGAGCTGAGAATGGCGGCGCTGGACACGCTGTGTGCGCTCATGATGCAGCTTGGGTCGGATTTTTGTATCTTTCACCCCACGATCCGTAAGGTACGTCGGGAAGAGCTGGTTGATCTGCCCTGAATTGATATTTACTGGCAAATTATAGACAATCATTCGACATGGCATCTCCCATCCCCGGTATGAGCGCCTCATTGACAAGCTCTTGAAGGGAGAACGGCTGCCACAAGAAACCTCTTCGTTCGGCCTGTACGTCCCTAACAAATCTATGTGACGTGTCGAAACGCCTAACCCAGTCACTCCAGCGCCAGCGGAATCGGCAAAGCAACGGAACCCCAGGCTCTAGCGGAGGCAACAAAGTTGGCGGTCAACCAGCAACATCTGAAGCAGGCTTGGAACGTCTCGGTGGTCAGCACGAAGGAAGACTGGATAGAGTGGCTTCAGAAGCTGTCCGTCGAGTTCATGCGGGAATCTCCGTCGCACGCGCTGCGGGCATGCATGTCTCTCGTTGATGTGCACACACCTCTTGCGAGGGAGCTGTTCAATGTCGCGTTTTTGTCCTGCTGGGGAGAGCTGTACAATCAGTACCAGGTGCGTTGGTTAGCATCTTCCCTATTCATCACATCTGATCTACTGTCTAACGTCGCTTGCAGGATGATCTGGTAAAGTCTATCGAGTCCGCAATTACCTCAAGTACCGCGCCATCCGCGCTTGTGCATCAGCTGCTGAACTTAGCGGAGTTCATGGAGCGCCAGAATGAGCCACTTCCTATCGAGAACCAGACACTGGGCGAGTGCGCGATGAAATTCCACGCCTATGCGAAGGCACTACACTACAAGGAACTCGAGTTTTTCAGCGGGTCGTCATCCACCATCATCGACTCCCTCATCACTATCAACTCGAATCTACAGCAACACGATGCCGCGTGGGGGACACTGCGCATTTCTCAGGACCACTACGATGTCAGCAAGCACGAAGAGTGGTACGAGCGCCTCGGGCGTTGGCAAGAGGCGCTCGAAACGTACGAGAAGCGGGAGTTGGAGGACCCTGGGGCACCCGATATCGCCATCGGCCGGATGAAGTGCCTCCATGCGCTCGGGGAGTGGGACCACCTTGCGATGCAGGTCAAGGAGACGTGGTCAAACTCGATCCCAGAGCACCGCAAGGAGATCGCACCGATGGCCTTTGCGGCCTCGTGGGCGCTCAACGACTGGGAGTCGACGGAGGACTACATCGCGATGATGAAATCTGACTCAGCCGACCGGCCGTTCTATCGTGCTATTCTGGCGGTACACCAGGATCAGTTCTTTAAAGCAATGACGCAGATTGCAAAGGCCCGCGACTTGCTTGGTCCCGAGCTCACTTCACTGGTTGGTGAAAGTTACGGACGATCATACAAGTAGGTGGAATCAAGCGTATGCCAACGAGGTTGTTGCTGATTCGTGCGTAGCACCATGGTCCGGGCACAGATGCTCTCTGAGCTTGAGGAGGTTGTAAACTACAAGCAGCACATGGATCAGCCAGAACGCCGACGCTCTATGAAGAAGACATGGACGAAGAGGCTACAGGGATGCCAGCCCGACGTCGAGGTCTGGCAGCGCATTCTGCAAGTCCGCGCTTTGGTCCTCTCTCCCAAAGACGATCCGGTCATGTGGATTAAGTTCGCGAACCTTTGCCGCAAGTCCGATCGCATTATCCTGGCCGAGAAGACCATCAACTCGCTCCTTTGGCCAGAAACAGTATGTTTGTGTATGCAGCGCACATGAAAGAGGCTGACTTCTGGGCAGCCTTTCCTTCAGACGCCAAATACCCGTGCTCAGGATTACACCAACGCGCCGCCAATGGTCGTTTACGCCCACATCAAATGCAACTGGGCAAAGGGACGGAAAGAAGAGGCTCTGAACTCTCTCCACGAATTGGCCGCCAAACTCTCCCGAGATATCCAGTCTGACGCCACGATTCGGGCCGCTAGTGATCCCGAAGGACACAGAAGGCTAGAGGAATTCTCCCGTCTCCTTGCCCACTGCTACGTGAAGCTGGGAAAGTGGCAGTTCGCACTTGGAGGGCATTGGGATTCGGTACGTTTCGTCACTGTGCGCAGTGGGACAGCATTTTTTGAGCAGATTCGTGCAGCAGAACACCGTGGACATTCTTCAGTCGTATTCTCGCGCGACACACTACGACCCCGGTTGGTACAAGGCGTGGCACACGTGGGCGATGGCAAATTTCGATGTGGTGGGATTCCTAGAAAGCCAACGGCGCAATAGAGCAGGCGACGCCCCAAGCCAAGACCCTACCACTCACATAATATCGTCGGTCAATGGTACGCTGGTGTACACACTTTTTCTTCCATGTTGGTAACGGGGGTATAGGCTTCTTCCGCGCGATCTCGCTGGGGAAAGTGAACGCGTTGCAAGACACCCTGCGATTATTGACGCTCTGGTTCAAGTATGGCGCTCATGACAACGTCAGTCACGCTATGAGCAGTGGGTTTGCTGATGTCGAAGTCGACACATGGCTAGAGGTCATCCCTCAGGTATATCATGTACTGCATATTCTTTCAGTAGCTACTCATCCCTATCCTAGATCATCGCCCGTATCCAGACGCCGAGCGACAACATCCGGAGGAACATCAATAACCTCCTCATCGACGTCGGAAAGCACCATCCTCAGGCCCTGGTGTATCCCCTCACGGTCGCTGCAAAGTCATCGAGCACTTTGCGGAAGGCGGCTGCTCTCAGCATCATGAACTGCATGCGGGAACATAGTTCAGCAATTGTTGAGCAGGCATGTTTCCCGCCAATCCACAACTGGAATCATACTCATCGTAGCTCGTGTTCGGTCCAGGCGTTTCTGGTCGGTCATGAGCTGACCCGGGTAGCTATCCTCTGGCACGAGTTGTGGCACGAAGGTCTCGAGGAGGCATCACGCCTCTACTTCACTGACCGTAACGTGATGGGCATGATCCACTGCTTGAAGCCGTTGCACGACTTGCTGGAGGCTGTAAGTATCAGCATGGGATCATTTAGATTCTTTAGTCGCTGATTGATAACGCAGGGGCCGAAAACGACGCGCGAGATATCCTTTGCACAGGCGTTCGGGAGAGACCTCAATGCGGCCCGTGAAGCATGTACGCAGTACGCAATCCACATGGAGGAGCGATATATCGAGATCGCTTGGGAGATATATTACGAGGCAAGTCTCCGTGAGAGTGTTTTACAGATGTTCCCTGGTGACACCGACCGTTTCGCAGGTTTTCAAGAAGATCGAGAAGCAGCTGCCTCAGCTTACGATGCTTGACCTGCAATATGTTTCACCCGAGTTGCTCAAAGCGAAGAACCTCGATCTCGCTGTTCCAGGTACCTTGTCGTAAATCAGGTAGTGATCGCTCGCTAACATCGGCCACACAGGCACGTACCAGAGCGGAAAGCCCGTCGTCAAGATCTGCAACTTTTGTCCCAAATTGACCGTCATCTCATCCAAGCAACGCCCTCGGAAGCTATCAATCATAGGCAGCGATGGCAACGAGCACCAGTTCGCATTGAAGGGCCACGAAGACATGCGACAAGACGAGCGTGTCATGCAGCTGTTCGGTTTGGTCAACAGACTGCTGGTGATCGATACAGACTGCTTCAAGCGGCGCCTGCAAATCCACCACCTCCCTGTCATCCCTATCGCCCCCAACGCCGGTCTGCAAGGATGGGTCAAGGACAGCGACACACTCCACGTGCTCATTCGGGATTACCGGAAGTCAAGAAAGGTTCTTCTAGATATCGAGTACCGCTTAATGCTACAGGTCGGTGTTGTGCGGCAGTGCGCGGAACCATAGTTAACGAAGTCCTTTTGCAGATGGCGCCGGACTACGAGAACTTGACGTTTCTCCAGAAAGTCGAAGTGTTCGAGTACGCGCTCGAAAACACGACCGGGCAGGATCTATACCGCATTCTGTGGCTCAAGAGTGTCAACTCAGAGCACTGGCTTGAGCGGCGCGCGACGTACACGCGCTCGCTCGCCGTGAGCAGCATGGTCGGGCACATCCTCGGGCTCGGCGACCGGCACCCGTCGAACATTATGCTCGAGCAGCACACGGCCAAGGTCGTACACATTGACTTCGGCGACTGCTTCGAGGTCGCCATGCACCGCGAGAGGTTTCCCGAGAAGATCCCGTTCCGGTTGACGAGGATGCTCACGCACGCGATGGAAGTGAGCGGGATCGAGGGCAGCTTCAGGATAACGTGCGAGATCAGCATGAAGGTGCTTCGGGACAACAAGGAGTCGCTCATGGCCGTGCTGGAGGCTTTTGTGTATGACCCCTTGATCAACTGGCGGTTGATGCAGCCGGACGTGGAGGCGCGGCGTGACGAAGGTTAGCGCGTCCCTCGTTATCAGTGCGACTGTACATGTCCTGACTTTAGTCTGGCAAAGACGCCGTTGCACATCCCACGGCACCGATCCGCAGGCTAGAGGTCGACGAGAACAGCATCTTGAACGGTACGCAACATTTTGACCAGGGCAGTGACCAGCATACTGATATCGCAACTCAGAAGCGCAAGAAGTGCAAAACGAACGTGCTGTAGTCGTGTATAGACGCGTACAGGATAAGCTCAACGGTACGCTTTAATCTGCGTACTGCATTGCTTCTACAACTAACGTCGATGTTACAAGGCCGTGATTTCGATCCCGACGAAGTGTTAACGGTCCCCGCGCAGGTGGAAAAGCTGATCTTGCAGGCTACGTCGATAGAGAACTTGAGCCAGTGCTTCTCCGGATGGTAAGTTTCTGGCCGAATATTCGTTGGGAACTGTACTGACTTATGGCAACACAGGTGCGCGTTCTGGTGAACTCTCTGAGGGCTGTTGTCGGCTGCATTGTATAATCTCGATATGTTGGCTGCCAGTGTATATCTCCGGTCGGTTTCTTTACCTCAGTTGTTCATATTGTACAGATATCGTAGTATCCTAATCTTAGCTAGAAGAGTCTACACGGCGGTCATATCGAGAACGGCGGGAGCGTGTACGGGAGTCTCACAAACGAAAGCCCGGCGGGGTGGGAGCATGGGGCGTCTGCCAGGCAAGTCCGACGAGCCCGAGTCGGGTCATACCGTGGAACATCGAGCAGTGCGGCTCAAGCCCTCCTCTGGCGTGTCCCACAGCTCGTTGAGCAAGGTCTTTCCAATGCGTACCGTGATACTCTACAAGATATACCTCGCTTGCTAAGTCTATACAGCCCCGGACCCTCCGTATTTTGACTCCGACTACGACCCCTGCCGCTGACATTAATCCCTGGATTCACTTGAACCAGCGTCCGGCAGTCCGTATGCCGGCGGAAGCTCCAGACCGTCGAGCCTGATACCCCCATCAACGGACTTTCGAGGAAGACCAGTCCCTCTACGTGTTTCCCGTCGCGGCCGGCGCGAATCGGTGAGTGATCCTTCAAGCATACTACTGCTGGTAGCCCGTGAGACAGAGGCGCGGCCTCGCTGTTGCCCGATATAGGCTGAGGGCGGGGGCGGAGTCTCTCCAGGAAGAGGCGGAAGAGGTCGCGGGAGGGGGAGGGGGTGGTCCAGCAGGTTGGGGACCGATGGCCGGTATGTGCGATATGATGGGGGGACGGTCGAGACGGTGGCTGCGTCGGAGAGATACCCGGAGTCGTCCATGCCGCCCAATGTCCCGGACATGCTCGCGGCGACTGACGTTCGTGCGCTCGGAGCTTCGAAGACGCTAGGGGTGGCAGCCCGCTCGCTCTGTGTCTCCTCCGCGTCGTGCGACGAGGCGAAGGGATCGTCGGAGTAGGGATCTCCTTCCGCCGAAAGGGTCGCCGAGTATGGGGCTGGACTTTCCGAAGGGCCTTCAAGTTCTGACCTTGCACATCCTGAGGAAGAGGTCGATGACGGAGAGAGACGCGGTAGGGGGTTGGCCGGAGAAACGCTCCTTGGAATCGAGCACGTCGCAATGCCATGCGCTTCGCGCATGTCGGCCGAGGAGCCCTCCCACGAAGGCGCTGCGTCTCCTGGCAATGAGGGCGCGGTTGCATGGCACGCAAGCTCCCCGGTCCTCCCTTCAACACCGCTCATACACGGTTTTGGCTCGGTATCCACGCAGTCACTCCCTGCTGCCTTCGCAAAGCGGCGCCTCGCAGCCGCTGCACGCAACACGATAAGCCGTGCTCTCTGGTTCTCAGGATAGGAGTACTCACTGAATAGCCAGCTCAAAGACAAACCCCGCCGCCGCATGCAGATGTGCGCGACGAGTATAACCATCACCCCTGCGCACACAAGCGCAAGCCCGGTCGCCCAAAGCGCAGTTCCCGTTTCTGTTCCAGCATCTCGTCTGGCGAGGTAGCCACGCCCGTTGCCCTGGTGGAGTTGAAAAGAGCGTGATACGTTGGAGGTACGAAGTAAATGAATGTCTGTCCAAGCTTCCATTAATGTCTGCGACAGAATAAGTCACTCAGAGACTTACGTGAGGCACCCGGGGACCGATGAATGGGCTCGGCAGCGATTACGGGCATGACGTCGACAGGAGAACGCTAAGCGGCGGCGTCGACAAGACGTCAGAAAATGGGAGAGGCAGGAGAGTATCCTATCAACATGTACATATGCTCTACCGCATACCGCAGGACCGTTGTCATTGCCAGGGGCGGCGCGGGCCCGAGTGATGTCGTCCCATGGTCGCCAGCGGGCGTTGAAGGGTGCCTAAGAAGGGCCGCAGCGGCACATGGGGGCACAGATCGTAGCGAGGTGCCCGCAGAGCGGTAATAATATAAGGAGCGAGGCGGCATAGGGTTCGACGAGCGTCCTGGGTTCTCTGATTGGTCCGCGAGCCAATCGCATTGCTAGCTCGACTGATGAGCCATCGATATCTGTCCGTTCATTGATTTGTAGATGTCCGAAGGTACATACACAGGCTGTGAGGAGATGTTGGGATGCGGGGATGTCGACGTATCGAGTAGTTAGTAGCCTTGGTCTAATATAATTCTAGGCGGGAGACAAAGTACGAGAGCCATGGAAACTGAGGACTATGCCAGTTCCCGAGACCTTGTATCCTCGTTTTTGACCGCGAGCTCCAGGTCGTTCTTGAGGATACGACCCGGGTGGTAGAGGCTGAAAAAGACCGTTGCAAGCAGCACCATCGTGCCGTCAAACGCAACTACCCAAGAGTGGCTTGAGCTGATGATCGTGCCGCATGAGGCATAAAGACTGGGAAGCTTACCGAACAAAGGCTGCATTCTGGAAATGCGCCCTTCCAACCCCTCTGAAAGCTCGATGGTTCGGTACACAGCACTGAATGGACGTATACGCGACAATGGTTAGATGGAAATGGATGGAGGTGATTTTTGCCATACCGTATGTATAGCAGTGCGGTCTAGAGACATATCGCAATGACGAGGGGGTTCACGGTGTACACGATGTCCCTGCCAGACGACTCATAGATGGTTGCGGAGTCGCTCACGGAGTCGTTCGAAGCCGTGTTGCCTTCAAACGGCTGATCCCTGATCCATCTTGCGACATACTCCGCGACGAGGGCGCAAAATACGGACAGGGAGGCTGGAGGAATTGTGCACGTCAGGTTTGGACGCATCTTCACGAAGTGAGAACCCATACCCAACTGAAATGTTACACCAGCGAGGATGATATGGCCTCCCTATAGTCTCGTGAGTTTGCTTGGTGAGGCCAGATGCAAGGTAACGAAGACAGTACCAGCCGTATGACCTCTGGGCCCCGGTTGCTGGCGGCAATACCGCCGCCGGCGGACTGGACAAGAAGCGCCACGACGTCCTTCACAGAGTAAGCAGTTAAGACAGAAGCGTATGCCAACAATTGTAGCGTACCGAAGTGAAGAAAATCCTCGCATCTGAAAGTTATCAGCTGGTACTCGCACTTGTGTAGCCTTCTAGGAGAACTCACAGAGACGTGGGCTGATGCGACTGTACTGCTGCCCGAGATGTGCACACATCTTGCCGAATGTGATAAACAGCGCTCCGATTAGAAACGTAGGTGAGATCACTAAGACGACCGTCCTAAAGCAACGGTGAGCAGAGCCTCTTCTGAATTTTTGCAAGGACGTACTGAACCATGTAAGGAGTGAGCTTTAAAGGGCTGTGGTATGACCAGACTCGGCATGCCCATCCGAGCACCTCGCCGAAGCATGCGGGAACAACGGTCGGAAACAACCACCACTTGCGGTACATCCCCGCTTGCATGAGGTGTAGGACTGCCGGCTCATGAGATGAAGCGAACTGGGTACCTGCAATGGTGACACTCACCGGCTGTGATAAGGAACAGTGTCGCGAACAACACGCTCGTCCACTCGGTGGGTAAGTAGCCGTAGTACGGGGATATGAGGGGTCCGTTGAGAGTGAGACTGCCGTATGTAACTGAAGAGAGCACGGGTCAGGCTTCAGTACGCATAAAGCAGTCGCCTCTTACCATTTGCTGGAGTTTGCGTAGGCTGGGATTCGAAGTCAGAGCGAAGGGATCGTTGGGGTAAGGAGTGCATGCCTGTAAAGAGCGGTCGTGAAGCTCTAGGCGCAATCATTTTCCTTATATCGAGAGGGTGAGCGCCTCAGAACGTATTATGTCTAGGATGTGTTATACCGTGTGTAGTATCAAGACTCACGCCGCGCAGCCACGGCTCGCATGCAATGCAGAAAACATTGGCGGGGCCACATTCGCACGGATGCCTCGAGTGGGGACCCACCTAGCCACAACATGCTTAATGGGGGTTATTCCACCGTGCAATTTCTCCAAATGGACGTACGGTGGTCTTGAAGACGCTCACTACTGGTGAGAAGTACAGTAGAAGTGTGGTACTCCGACGAATGCGGGCCTTGCGTATAGCGAAATGCTAGCGCGAGCACTGCGCACGCCATAGCGATTGACATTCGCGACTGCGACGCAGTTGGGTGTCTCATGGTACTAAGAGTCGCTCTGCATACAGTCTAGACGTCAGCTGGACCGTATGAAGGATTCTTGACTGCACTCACGCGCGGGATAGGTTAATGTTTAGATCCGAGCCATGATGAGTGTCTCCCGTTTTCTCCCTCGTCGGAGCATGCGATATAGTGCATGTTCACCTGTACATATTTACCTACTTATAGATTTGAATCAGCACACAGGAGAGAACGCACTAATTCCCGCGCGCAGCTGAGCAGTTGACTCACCGTGGAACGATCGCTCGATGCCGTTGAGGTTGACGGTTCGCAGCAATGTGCTGCGTGCGTAGCAATACGAGGCGTTGAGTATGAGATTTTCCATAGATTTCAGCGGCGCGGGTGTTTTCTGGGGACTGCGGGGTCCGTCAGTGGCCTTCCCCTGGCAGCTCGATGGGAAGAACCAGGAGACGCTCTGGATAAGCGCCAACGCCAGCAGGGAAGCGCGATCACGTGGTCGCGTTACGTACGTATCGGTACCGCTTGCCGCGACTGCCGCGAAGGCCGTCGCACTCGCAGGGCGGCTCAAGAAGCTTTCACGAGGGGCATTGGCCCGTATTCCGGTCCTGAATAGGCCAGGAATATGCTCGGAACTGGTCTCCTATTCAGGACCGGAGACAGGCTAGGAACCCAGACAATGGCGAACAAAGCTCCACTCTAATGTGATTTGTTATCCGATAAGTAAATTTACTAACCGGGATTCCGGACCTGAACCAGTCTGGTAACAGGAGACCAGTTCAGGCGCTGTTCCTAGCCTATTCATGACCGGAATTTGGGCCAATGCCCCTCGTGTTTCACACTTTTGTGCGAGCCGATCTCCCAACGGCATCCGGATTCGCCTACTTTTTCAGACTCCACAAGCTCTGTCACGAGGGGCATTGGCCCAAATTCCGGTCCTGAATAGGCTAGGAACAGCGCATGAACTGGTCTCCTGTTACCAGACTGGTTCAGGTCCGGAATCCCGGTTAGTAAATCTACTTATCGGATAACAAATCACATTAGAGTGGCGCTTTGTTGGCCATTGTCTGGGTTCCTAGCCTGCACGACGGGCAAACGCCCGTGGCTCTGGTCCGGAACAGGCTAGGAATATGACCTGAATTGGTCTCCTGGTTCAGGACCGGAGACAGGCTTGGAACTCGGACTACAGATAACAAAGCGTCATCTAAAGCCATTTGTTATCGGGTAAGTACCCTTACTAAGCGGGATTCAGGACCTGAACTAGCCTGGTAGCCAGGCTTTTGACAGGAGACCAATTCAGGTGCTTTCCCAAGGCTGTTCTGGACCGGAACCCGGGCCAATTGCGCGTCGTGCTGTCTCCGGTCCTGAATAGGAGACCAGTTCCGAGCATATTCCTGGCCTATTCAGGACCGGAATACGGGCCAATGCCCCTCGTGTGTACCCGAGTCTATCTCCCGCCACCCCATATCGAGGCCAACGAATAGGATCTTCGTTGGGAAGCTGGAGGATTGAATGCGACAACAAATGCTGAGTCAACCTATTGGGTATATGCACAGACAAAAATGCCGATCTAGGTACAAGTACAATGTTCAATCATTCAATCGCAGCTCTCCCTTCTCTCCCAGATCACGACGAGGACCTTTGTACACCGGCGGCGGGTCCAGCTCCGACTCTGCAGCGCCGTCTATCACCGTTGAACTTTCCCCACCACTGTCCAAAGGACCACCCTCTAGCCTCACCCCACCGTCGACCGACTTCCGCGGGTGTTGGCGCCCCCCATAGCGCGCTCTTCTCGAAGGCCCTCCGGATCCAGATGGACCATCGTCCACGACCACATCACCGATCGCAGAGGCCTGGTCTACCCCGGCGCCTTCCTGCCGGGCGCTGCTGGGTGGCCGAGGGCCGTGCATGATACTGCGTCTGAGATTCCTCGTCGTGAAGGCTGACGGCGGCGCAGTGATGGTGTCATACGCTGACGTCTGGGCCGGCAGTGGAAGATGGGGGACACGAGGTGTGTTTGCCCGGTTGGTGCGGTACGACGGCGGTAGGGTGGACATCGTCGCGTCTGAGAGGTAGCCGAAGTCGTCTGCCTCGGACCGAGGCGTCGGCGGGGTGCTTTCGGTCAGCGCGAGGGCGTGTCCGCTGGACGCGGTGCTGCCGATGAAAGACGGGGCGCGGGCGCTGGCTGGGATACTCGCCGTCTCGGCTGAGGCGTTTGGTTCGGTGAAAGGGTTGCTGTATACGGACGATGCGGAATCCCAGTGGAGAGACCCGTCTGCGTCACTGAGGGTGAGGCGGGAACGTACAAACGCGGAAGGAGGTGTGCTGATTCCTGCGTTGTCTGGGGTGTGTGCGTCTGAGAATGGATCATCCGAGGACCTGAATAGGTGCGATTGAGAATTACGACGATGCACTGTGATTTCTTCGGCTTGGTCTTCCGGTATGACCTGTCCGCCTTCTACCCTCTCAGCATCCAAGATGGGTGGGGAGATACGTTTTCGTGGGGGAGCGACAACAAATTGGTATGTGTTGAGTTGTCTGAGGACGAGCGAGTCGGTAACTCGGGCTGGACCCAAGTTGATGACTCCCGTAGGCGGAGGCCTCCGTAGCAGACGCGCTATGAGGAGGGTAAACATCAGGTAGCGTGAAGGGCACAATGTGCGCAGACGTACCTAAGAACCCACGGGAATCATGTGCCCCTCCTGCATTCTTCCTACGGGCACCCCGAATAACCAGGTAAAGTAGCGTTGCACCAGCGCACAGCAAAACCAGGCCAGGTACAGCGATGCCGATGGCTGTATCTCCTGTTCCTTCCAGAGTGTCTCGGGACACGAGTGTACGAGTGGGAAGCGTCGCACTTAGGACCCCGTTCTCGATGCTCTGCGCATCTGTGGCAGGTTGTACCTGAGAGCGGTATCTCGAAAGTCAAGAAGTGTACTCGCCTGAGTGTGTGTGCATGGTCTCAGACGCGGAGGCTTGATTATTTGTGGTCACCTCCAGGCGTTCAGTATGGGTAGAGAGAGACGGAGAAGAGACAGTATCGGGTTCCAGACCCGAGTTAAGAAGAGGCCCTCGCCGTACCAGATCTCTGCGTCGCTCCGTGGAGATGTAAGCTTATATGAGAATACCATCTGATGTACGGATGCAAAACCTGAAAACGCTGTGTGATAGACAGCTGTGAGATGGAGGAGACCATGGTCATATTGGACGCTTCGTAATCAAGCATCCATACTGACCGTGTTACTTACTGTTGCGCTACAATCCGTCGTTGCGACGGCGCTACTTTTGACATGACTTCGTGGCGATGCTTTTGAGCGGGGGAGACATATCCATCTATCTTGTTGTAGAGCGGCTATGAATCGGCTGTGCAGGGCATTGTTTACGACAAAGAAGAATGTGCATGTCCGAGTGAGGGGCGTAACTTGATGAAAGCTATCACAGGAGTCATCTCGGGCGGCGTACAATCAGCATCGTAGCGCCAGGTATGCCTTCTACGCGGTTGTGCAATCCGGCCCAAGAAGCCACGGTCCTGGGCAATGTTCGATATACGATTACTTGACTACGGGAATGATCGTCATTGTCTGGAGCTCGCTACTACCAGTTTGAACGTTTCAGAAGTTCTGTTCCGGGTGTCAATGACCTCCAAAAGTACTTCGCTTAGACAAAGGTACTCACTCGGCGTCGAACCAGGAGCCCGGCCATATACCTCTTCATTCTCCCTTCCGAACTCTGGTCATATATCGCAGCTACAGCAATCCAGAGTAACACCGCCTCTACGATGAGTAGGAAAAGTAATGGCGTGCCCCAAGTGTCGGCGATTGAAGACACATCTACATCAGAGGTGTCTGGTGAAAAAGGATGTGTTCGGAAATTCAGTTGTTTGTGGATACCAGGCTTTGCATAGATGGTACACACCTCTGACGGATAAACTATGCACATGCGAGGCGTCTTGGTACATAGATTGGGAGGATGAAGGAATGCGTAGGCTTTGGACGAGCCTTGAGGGCGGTGTTGGACTGGAAATCGTTCTCAGGCGGCGTGATATACATCTCAGAGGCCGGATCTGATTGTTCCCAGCTCCGTTGCAACCACGTATTAACAATAGCCGCTGCGTATCTTTGTCAAACCATATCAGACATCTTATGAAGCGTCACTACATGTGCAGTACATGCGTGAGAACGTGGACTTGAGCATGGTATATGTAGTTAGAAGTGAACACACGCGCAACCCCGGACCGTCCACCCTCTATTTCCGTAGTAAGCCGTCCCAATGAACCGAGTCCCCAATATTGTACGTACCACTCCGCCTCTATTCCTCGTACTCCGGAGGCAATATCTCTTGCTCGAAAGGGCCTGACGACCCACCCGCCAGTCTGACACCACCGTCCTTGGACTGCTTGTGTCTAAACGGTTGTCCGCGCGAGCTCACAGACACTTGAGCATGCCCCGGCGCGTTCTGGTGCTGTGCCACGCGAGGACCATGCATGCGCCGTCGGCTGCGTTTCCTGGTGAACGATGACGGAGGATGTGCGCTGGGCGTCTCGGCGCTTGTGGACGGCGTAGATGAAGGGAGGGGGTGCTTGTCGGCGCGGAAAATGGTCGTTCGACGAGTTCGGTAAGACGGCGGAATAGTAGACATGGTGGTGTCAGAAAGATATCCATCGTCCCCTGCGTCTGTCGCCGTGACGGAGGCTCTGCCAGAGACGGAAGCGCTGCCACTGGGCGCGATGTTCTTGCGGTCATCCCGGTCGAATACATCCGACGACGGACTTTCGTTAGATCCCGGGACTGTAGGATCTCGAGGGGCTGGGCGGCGACGAAGTGCTCCAGGTTCCGTTCTAGAAGTGATGGCAGGACCCCCAGAATGTACTGCAGCGGCTGTTGACGTTGAAGGGCGGGTCGCCGCAATCGAGACAGTGGCCGGCCTCGTCATGGGAGACCCAGGATGTGAGCCAAATCTCGTCCATCCTGGAACAACAGTCCTGTCGGAGTGCAGTCGCGAGCCTGCTCGGTTTCACATCGTCAGACGAAGTCTAAGGCACCCAACGCTGAGTACTCACCGAGTGATATTCTTCTACTCCTTGCAACACCATAAGTCGACCGCACTTCCGGCTTCCACCATCCCTTCCAAAGCCCGACATACGCGATGACGATGGTTATGGCGCCGATAACAGCTAGGACGGCGCCTGATTTCACCCGGGCAGACGCTACATCGTCCACAGGGCTCGAACGGACCTGGAGCGTCTGGATGGTGTTCGATGGTCCTGAACCAGATGCATCGTCGCTCATTAGGATCATGGGCTTTTGTATAAGGCAAGAGTAAGTTCGGGACACGCGCGCTGAAAAGTAACCTTATAACATACTTACACAGCTTTTGATTTCCTTCGAGATGTGGAAAAGACTCGAGTCCCGTACGTTTGGGGGATGTATCGGGACTTGTCTCAGGGGAGAGGAGTAGAGTCGCCCACGTCAGGATGCAACTCCAGCTGTCCAGACAAGGTTTCATGTTTGAACACAATCGTTGATTGATCACGAATGAGAGCCATAAGTAAACACGTTGGACAGCTGTCATAAATGTGGAGAATCTGTATCTCACCTGATGATGTATCTCTTCGCAGATGAGAAAGGCGTCTGTGTGCCCTCGCGGTAGTTTAACCTATTCTGAGAAGAATCAGAGGGATATTCCTGCAGGGGAGGGTGTCACTCACACGCATATACCATTCGACTTCGGCATTACTACCAATCACATCATACGAGGATGCCCGCTGTTTGTCTTTCGTGCAGCGCCTGCAGGTTCGTAGTCTCTACGATCGTAAATGATCCAAGTTCTTCGGTTTCTTCCCAGACGCACCCCGAGTTATATATATAAGCAAAAATCGGCGAGACATCGTAGCTACTGAAACAACCTGTCCAAAGGTCAACAAAGATGCCGCAGGGCGCACGCGCGGCGGCGAACATCCAGAAACTAACTCCGTAGGACCGGGGGCGTTACATGGCTGACCCGATGCCCGGATCGTGATGCGCCGACAACGACGTCTCTGATAGATCGGCGTGCCGCATGAGCTCCGAACTGGCACGGGGGAGGTTCCAGACGTCCACCCAGTCCACAGGTTCCTCGACGTTGTGGTCCAGATACGTGGAGGAGGGGAGCGGAATGCTATCCTGGGACAGCGTGCTGTTCCGGTTGGGTGACTTCGCGTCCCGTGAGGGTATGAGAACCGTCAAAGAGCTCGCGCTCTGACTCATGTTGGGCCCATGCCGATGGTCGTAGTTGGGAGGGAGGGGAAAGTTGTATGTGCCGGACGAGGCGCGAATGTCCAGGGTGGAAGAGGCGGATGCATATTGAGCGTCGGATGAGGTGCTTGCCGTGTCGCTGCTGACTCGGAGCCCGATGATGCTCTCTCCATACGTAGAGTAGTTCTCTCCTATGGTAAGAGTAGCATAATCAGACATCTGTTCTTCTTCATGTGCAAGCACTTACCAGGGGGTGCGGCAGCCTCTCGCTTTCTCCGCCGTAAACGGAAAACGTAGCAAAGCGCCGCGCACAGCCCGACAGCAGCGACTGCGGACAACGATATTGCGGCAATCGCTCTTGGACTGAGAGAACGAGATTGGCCTGGAGTATGGCTTGCGACGGTAGCAGAGGAGGGACTCGGCGGGGAGGCTCCAAGGTCTTGCGTGGTAGTGGGAAAGGTGGATTCCCTTCCTGAACTCGTACCTTCGCTTGCTGTCGAGATGGATGGAAAATCGGAGCTGCTTGAAATCCGGAAAGGGAGAGGTGGAAAGGTATGCGCCGAACTCGATCCAGGCCTGGGCTCCAAGAATGACGACTCGGGGCGGGCTGATATAGCAATGGGCGTGGGATAGCTGGTTGTGAGAAGTGTTTGACTCGACGTAGAGGAAGTAGTGGAGAGTATTGACGAGGTCACCGTGGTCGACGGCACCACAGGATCGGGGCGAAAGGTGAAGCTAGGATCGCCTGACAACTCTTTGGGAGTAAAGGTCGGGCGCGGGGCGATGGAAGCCGTGCGTGTGAAGGTGGGGTTCGCATGCGTGGTAGTCGAGATAATGCTCAAAGAAATACCGTCGCCAGTGATAGTCAACGACATAGGTTGTGTCTGCGTGGAGACGCTAGTATCTCCGTCTGTGTCAGGAGGGGTTTGAGGTGAAGGCTTAGGAGTAGAGCTTTCGCTGGTCGTGGAAAACGGGCGTAGGGTGTCGCTGCTGGATTGTGACGAGGTCGATGAGGTCGATGAGGTCGAAGAGATTGATGGCGAAGGCATCTCTGAGGGTAGATTGGGACTCGGTTCGAGTCGACCACCGGAAGATGTTGTCGTCGCGTTGCTAGTGGCTGACGTGGACGATATGGGGGCCGTACTAGAGGTGACAGTCGACCCGCTGACTCGTGACGAGGACGCCGTAGAGCTGCCTGGTGCTGACGTTGTCATTGAGTCGTTCAGTGAGATCAATTCACGAATTAGCGCAGGGCGCCTGGTGCCTAGAGGAAGTGAACGAAGCCGCACTATGCCTGGAGTAAGCTGAGTCGCTCACGACATGAATAAGATGAATTAGTGACACGTACTAGAGAACTAAGCACTATAAGATAGGTAGGGCGTCGCGGGAGCTATCTTTGTTGCGCACTATGTCGCCTCTTCTACTACGAAGACCTTGTTCAGAACAGTTGCAGGTGAGGGCGCTAGTCTTACCTGCGTGATTATCAAAGTGTAGCGCGTCCCAGTCCAGACTACCGCGTAGACGTGTAGCGCGGGGGAGGGGGAGGAAGGAGAATTGGCGGAGCGCCGTATAAATGCGAGGGAGTGTGGTATCGTGAGGAATGGGAGACGGGCATGGAAGGTAGGCAACTGCCTCCAGCCCCAATCCTTTGACAGTTGCCTGGGCCGCCGGGGAGCGGTTTCGCTGTGACCATCGCCATCGCGAAGCAGGAAGGGAGGGTCTTCGTCGCGTTCATCTGCCAGAACAAACTGTATCATATCAGGGGGGCTCGCGCGTGCCATATCGAGGGGGTGCCTCACTCACCATGCTCGATGTTTCGCGCCGCGATGTGACCCCTTCATGTGCATTAGTGTGAAAGAGACTTTGATAACACTAGCACGCATCGGAGAACGAGACGTAATGGTGATATACCCGACGATATGAACCTCTGTTTGAAGGGAGCTGGCGACTGTAGCACTGCCGCCATGGTGACATGCAGACCTGCGGTGATGTGCTGTCCGCACGGCGCTTTGCGGAGTCGGCAACTCCCGATCTCCCGACTTCCAAGATGCCTCGTCGACTCGAGCGAATGTTGTCCACACAATACACTGAATACAGCGTGGTGGCAGTTCCTAGTACGGCTCCTTCGGGAAATCAACAACTTTACGTTCATGAGCAGGCCCGGTCACTGTCGGGACGATCAAGTGACGACCCTGCCACGCTTCACCAATCAACGTCTCATTGACAGGGAATATGAAGTTGATACATGATATCACTGCCGCCACCGACAGAACTCAGTTAGTACCGCTCCCGAGTGCGTAAGACTGAGGTAAAACACACCTTTCAATCTACCACATCGAGCTTTGTCGATGCATGGAACGCCCGCTAGTATCGACTGTACTCAGGCGGCTGACCCAGAGTGACTTCGCTCCGTCCACCTTCTCGCGCGAGATACGCAGCGTACACTGAATTACGATCGTAATTCTCCATCGCCGTTGCAGCGAGGTAGCCATCTCCGCCCTGCGACCGGCGATACGCCGCACGCCGACCCGACTGCAAGGATACGGGGCGCCGGTCGGGGGTGGGAGGCGGATCGTCCCAGGCGAGACGGAAGGACCGCATGTGCGCGAAGGCAGGCTCGGCATCCGTCGGCGTGAGCGGGCCCGGGCTCAGGAGGGGGAAGGAAGAGAGGGCAGTGGAAGACCCAGGGGACGACGCCGTCTCGCCGCTGTCCGAGTACCTGGAAATAGTGTCGCGCTTCTCTTCCATGCGTTCGGCCACGTCGGGAGACATGCGGTGGCTGTCGGGCGCGGGCGATGCGGCGGCGGCACGAATGCTGGGTTCGGTTACGTTCGATGCGGGGGCGGTTTGTACGTGTTCCGGATCAGGAGTGCCTATCACCGAAAGGTTGTTCTTGTTAGCTCTGATTTTGGCAGACACAAGTAGGATTGCTCACCAGATGCGGCGGCTACGCTCCTCCTTGCAGACCTCCTCCTACAGGCTAGCCAAATGAGAACGGAAATTGCGATAATGCCGACGGAGGCGATGCAAATAGCAGCGATCTCCCCCGTACTCATTCCCCGGGATGATTGCGGGGTAGATGGAGTCGAGACAGTGGTCGGGATTGAAGTGGTAGGGAGTGAAGACGAACTGATAGGGGAAGTGAGGACCGAGAAGGGCGGCGAGTTGGAGAGAACTGACGTTTCGGTGTCCGTGATCGTCTGATTGGGGATTGCGGTTGGTTGTGGAACGTCGGATGATACGGGCGAAGACGAGGGCACTGACGAGGGGTCTCCCGTTGCAGAGCCATCGGATGAGGTCGGTAAGCTCGTATCACTCGACACAGGAGTTGGGGGAGGCGCCGGAGTAATTACTGAGGTGACCGTCGTGCCCGATGTGAATGTCGTTCCGGCAGTGATGGTATTCCCGCTCGTCACGACTACGACGGAAGTGACGACTGTCGGGGAGACGATGACTGTTGTTTTCGTGGCTGTAGGCGCCTTCTGCGTCTTTGTGGTTGTCTTCTCTGGCGACGTGGTTGAGCTCGTGGTTGTCGTCGTCGAGGTACACTCCACCCCAAAGGGAGGGAAGAACCCTACGCCACAGCCCCCACCGAAGGGACCACCGAAGGCGCGGTGGAGCAGTGTAGTAGGACCTCGGGGGAGGTGCATGGCGCAACTGAACCACACGGTGAGTTGGGACAGGCGTATCTCTGGGAAGCTCCCTTGCAGTGGCATACTCACAAGAAGGGCGAGACAACAATCGAGAGGAAGGGAAGCAGCACGGCAAGGGTGTCGTCGTAAGCCTGCGCTATCGTCCACTAAGGACCATCTATCCACTAGTGAAGACCTCTCAAGATCGGAGTGCAGCGAGGCCCGCTAAGAAACGAAACGAAAGGACAGTGAGGCGAAGGATTGTATGTGGGTCGGCAGGGACAGTTCAGGAGCAGCGAGTAGCCGGAAAGCAAGACGGGAGAGACGGAGCGGCCGGCTTTCCTAACGCACATGTGGACGCGAATTCGATGTCGAGACATTCGGGTTCTGGTCAATCATGATTCGCTGTCAAATACGCGGTTAAGCGAGACTGAATTGCAAGGTAGCTCGAGGCACTGACCGTAGCTCACGCAAGTACGCACGCAGTTCGATGGCGGAAATTGTCCCGAGGGTACTTTGATGTGAACCGTGCGATACTTGTGGACCGTGCGGAGGTTGAGAGGGGCAACTGAGCAGTCGATGAGAAGATAAAGGCCCGAGGCTGTGGTCGCACTATGGAGAACGGCTTCGCAGCAGGTATCCCATCAAGGAGACGTTCTTCCTTTGACCACAGCTCCTTCGCCGGGGCATGGCACCGGACATCTTTAGGGCACGTGCATCTTGGTCCTCCTGCTACGCGGACTGGGAGGTGGGTCAGCGGATGCAATGACCGATACGAAGGTTAACAATGCTGCCAGAAGCTCACGGCACCATCAATCTCTCACCTGGATGCAGTGTGATGAAACCCTCGGCTTATGGGAGCTATGAACCAGCCAGTCAACCTTGCGTGGGTATTGAGATTCCCTTGCATAAGTAGCGTATCTGAGCAAAGCAAGAGAGTATATTCAACGACGACGACGTATACGTCGACGATGAAAGTAAGAGGCAAGCCGTACTGGTGTAGACGCTGGCGCCAGCGGTGGGAGGCAATTGATGCCACGAGGCTACGGAACGCTCGTCGGCTTCTCGGCACTTGGCAGGCTCCTCCCAAGCGGACGAGCACTGCGATACGTGTTTTGTCGAAGAGCGACGCCTAATCTACACGTATAAAGCACATAGATAGAGCTATGTACAAGCGAAAGCACAGTCAGTCTACATCACCCGCGAATAAATAACTTCAAGTTAGACATCCTCATCCTCGCACACCAGCCTACTCCCGACTATACTCAGGCGGAGACCCAATCTCCAGAACCTCGCCCCCACTGAACGCATACGCATCGTAAATCGTCCCTCTTGCGTCCTCAACCTCCATCACGCTCCACACGCTCGCCCTCTCCTCGGGGTTCGCGAAGTGCGCAGCCCACGTGCTCCTATCTTCGGGATGCGCGGCAAAGTGCGCAGCCATGAGCGGCGAGAGCTGGACCGGCATCGGGAGCGGACGGAACCCGACCGTCCCCGGCTGCGTGCGCGCGCTCATATACGATCGTGCAGTAGTGGGGCTCTGCGGGGTCTGCGGCCGGCTGTATGGCGCGGGATGCGTGGCGGGGGGCTCTGGGAACAGCGCGGCCGTCTCGGGGCAGAGGGAGTTGATGTACGAGAACGTGCTGGAGGGGCGCGAGGAGATAGCGGGCTCGGGAGCGTCGGGGTGCAGGCTGAATTGGTCTTGCTCGCGGGTTGTGATGTGTGCGGGGAGGGGCGTCGTAGGGCGTTTCGTGCACCCGAGGGAGATCGGACTGGTGGGCGAGCGCAGCTTGAAGGGATCTTCGATTGGCGAGAACGGGTACTCGGTGCTGTACGGCATAGGTTTCTCGTCTATAACATCGCACATGGAAGAGAAGTCAGGATCGGTACCCAGGAACACCATCCGCGCGCTGCCACGTACCGTTTCTCCGCGCCCTCCGTTTTTTGTGCCAGAGGCGGTATCCGACCACGGACAAGATGAGAGCGACGGCGCAGGCAATGGCTACTGCGACTATCGTGCCCGTGCTAGCCCCGCCGCCTTGCGACGCGGCGCTCTCATCCTGCGCGGATTTCGCGCTCGCGAGCGGACTCAACCACACCGTCGTGGTAGCCGCTGTCCCGGATATACTGATGACAGACGTGACGGGGACGACTGAAGTAGATGTCTCAACTGTCGTAGGATCATGGGAGAATGTGGTCTGTGTAGAGGCGATCGGGGTGAACTGGGTATCGTCGGCGGTGATGGGGGCTGCCTGAGTAGTGGAAGGTTCCCAAATGTCGGTAGAGGAAGGAGCAGGACTAGAGGTTGTTGGTACAGTGAAGGTCGCCGACGTGTCTCCAAAATCAGGAGCGGACGCGGTGGCCAGGGGGGTCGCCGTGGACCCAGCACCGATCCCGGAGTTGAGGGTCGGTATTTGGAGGTTGGGTTGGAAGGCCGATGTACTAGTTGACGGCGTGGGGTCCGGAAGAGGGAGGAGTGTAGGAGAGATCGGAGCCAAACCCGAGGTCACGTCCTCAGCAATGCTAAATAACAGATCTCTCCGGGCCCGCTCAATCCGCCCGGGGACCCGTGTGAGACGGCCGTGGGGGCGCATTGCGAATGCAACACAAGCTGTCGTCTGTTTAGTGGAGAAAGATACACAAGGCCAAAGGAGTGTGAGGGATAAAGGAACGAGGGACGGCGCCGTGGCGGGCGGGCGAGAGAAGGAGACGTCGGGGGCGCAGCGGAGAGCGACGGAGAGATTCACGCAGGACGTGCGATCTGGCAGCTTTTGAAGATGGCTAGGAGGCTGGGATGTTCCATCGTCCACGCCGCAGCAACGATCAGCACCAGGACTGGAAGCAGTTCATAGGGGTCAGTTGTACTCGCAGACACACGACATGAATATTACACTGAAAGGGATCTTCTTGATCAGTATGGAATGGGGCCTCGCTTGGTAGTCATATGTGTATTCGACTTTGCAGCTTAGGAATACGGAGTAAGCACAACCGAGTTCGCCTGTACGAGAACAAGGCACGCACTTGTATGACGATCAGACTTGAGACTGTAGGCCGGCGGTGAACATCGCTAACAGCGCAATCTTCGACATCGAGATGTATGCCGAAGCACCGACAATCATAACTGATCAATGCAGATGGCCTTCCCCGAGACGGAGTTTGCGAAGACGGCTGAACGTGGACGCCATGCTCGGCCGTCACCCGTGCCACCACCAGCGTATGAATGACAAGGTGTCCTCGGCGCTGTTCGGAGAAGCAGAGAAGACAGAGGCGAGCGAGCCCGCAGGGGAATCCCGTCTGCGATGTTTTGACGAATGTTTTTATATGAGATTGTCGAGGCGGAGTTATTGTCTCTTATCAACGTCTCCCGTATGTTTGGGGCGAGCACCACGGAGGGCGGAGGTGCGAGGTGATGATAGTGAGAGACTGTCAAAGGACGATGTACAGCTTGACGTCGGGCTTGACTGCAGTGGAAGACGAGGCTGGATGCCGCCACGAGGCTACGCAGCATCTCGGCAATGTCCGAGCGTAGGGCTTGCTTGTGCCAATTTCGCGGTATCAAGTTCCGCACTAGTGTACACAAGTACATCAGGGTACAGCACAAGAACATGCTCGAAAAATGCACGTACGTTGGAGATTTCTCTCGGTGCGTCAGACTGCAGTTGAGCAGAGATCTTAGATGTGAGCACACACGAGATGCGATGCAGCAACCATTGGATAACGGTAATATACACATGCGATTGGACTCTTCCATCCTCCTCTTACAGTTTTTCATTGTGATACTTCAGCATACCCCGACAGCTAGTGCTGCCACCCCGCGCGAACATCCGACGAGATGCTTAGAGCTTGGCGCCAGACTGAGCCTCGACAAGGCGCTTCTCCGCCTCATCGAAGTTGATGACATTCCAGATGGCGTTGAGGTACTGTGATGAGGATATGAGCATCGTTACATGTGTACATGTGGGATGGGCCACTCACGTCGACCTTGACGTTGAGGTACTGCAGGTAGAACGCGTGCTCCCAGATGTCCACGCCGATGATGGGGACGTGGGTCAGGAGAGGGTCCTGGTTGGCGGTGGTAACAACCTCGAGGACCTTGGTCTGGGGGTTGTATCCCTGGGAGCAGAGGAGTATGCCTTGAGCTTTCGCGTAGGAAACAGATAATCAGGGGGTACTCACAAGCCAGCCCCAGCCGGAGCCCTGGATGGACGCAGTCGTCGCGTTGAACTCCTTCTTGAGGTTGTCGAGCGAGCCGAAGGTCTTGGTGATGGCCTCCTTGAGGGGGCCGTCACGGAGAGCACCACCGTTGCCCTTGCCCTCGGAGGACGCGCCCGCGAGGTTCTTCCAGAAGAGGGAGTGGTTGATGTGACCTGCGTCGCAGCCGTAAGTCCAATCGCGTCCTATCGCGCGAGAGAGCGCGTCGGGTACTCACCACCGCCGTTGAACTTGAGCGCGGCCTGGAGGGCGATGCGCTCCTTGGGGGTGGAGGCCTTGGCGTAGGCCTGCTCGGCGGCGTTGAGGGCGTTCACGTAGGTCTGGTGGTGCTTCTTGTGGTGGAGCTCCATGATCTGCTTGGAGATGAAGGGCTCGAGCGCATCGTAGGCGTAGGGGAGGTCGGGGAGAGTGTTGGACATCGTGAGCAGGCTGTGGTGGACGTCGAGGAGGATGTGGGAGATCGGCGACGCGAAGCTCTGCCCGTATTTATCGCCCTGATCATCCTCCCCCGACACCGATAATGATGTAATCCCCTATGTCAGGGTCACGTGCAAACGCTCACGGCCCCCGCCCATTCCCCGGCGCATTCCCGACGTCGCCTTTTCCTTCTTCCTCATCGTCGGCGACGACGAGCACGCCCGTCTCTGCAACATCGTCCTTCCTTCGCGTTCCCTCCCTTTGCGACGGCTGCAACACCGACATGCACGCGCAAACGACTCTAACGGCTATATGCGCGAACTTGGAGTCCGTGTTGGTCATCTGAGCAAAGTGACTACTCACGATTGCGTGTTATCTCGTCTCGCTCCAGCACTTGGAAGTTTCCGAGGGACCAGACTCTCGAGCCACACACGCAACCGCTCGCGCAACCGTCTTACACATCTCCGCTTCGGAGAGCGGCACCATCCTTCTCGCGCTAGCTTAGCTTTGGTCCTTCTTGCCATCGCGTCGCCAACAGGCTGGCTATGCAGACCAGGATCATCCACGAACGCATTCTGTCCGACATCAAGGTGAAGTATATGTTTCGCTGGGTTCGTTGCCCAGCGCTCAGGTCCGGCAATAATTGAAAGCATACTTCACGCCACTCCCACGCAGTTCATCGATGCAAAGCTTCATATTGAACTGTGTTGCCCAGGTGAGCAGTTCTATCTGAATGAAACCCTTTCATATCTCCAAACGTCCCTGACGGTGACGAAAGACTTCGGCGATGCATCAGACAGGGCTTCGTTGTGCACCGTGTCAATGGTCCCCGTCGATCTCCGAGAAAGCACGACAGGCTACCGGACGCGAACGGGGAGTATCGTCGTATGGAGTGGCTCTAGCTCTTCTCTCTGCTTGCTTGAGACATGGCCGGCGCATCGTCTTCACTCACTGGAACTACGTCGGTTCAAGTGGCGACTTCGTTCTCTTAACAAACGCTACCTGCGAGTCCCTTACCTGCTGGGGCAAGGATCTCCAGCATCGTAGGATGTGCTCAAAATGGTCAGCTACGTCATTTCGTACTCTAGCCTTCGCCCAGCGAAGGCAAGATTGAAGAGCCAGGATTCGCGCCAGCAAGCACCCTTCGAGCTCCTATGGCAGCACGAACTGGGCGACATTATCTATTCATCGAGACCGTGGAATATGGTTTGGATCTTCCTAACGCTATGGACAGCGCTGCAACACAAAACGCTTTAGCTGCGGCTGTCTTGTCTACTCGGGTTCACGATTTCGAACCACACCATAATCGGACTACCCTCTGGTCCGCTTTGGCGGTCGTAATATGATCCGTTCGTCAGGTATGTAGCCTACCACGCTCTCGTCAGCAGCGTTAACATGGTCCGATCAGACCAGTATTGAACGTCATCTCTATTTCCATGGACCACGGACCCAGTGTCAAGATACCCGGCATCGCCTGTGGTCTGAGACCTGGCCGGTGACCAACCGGGTGCGCGCAGTATCCAAGGTGTACGCACGACGATCTTTGATGGCTACCAGACTGCTAGCTCGTTCAAAATGTGCCTGCGCCCACTTCTGTCTGTTCAGACCTGTATGCTGCTTGTGAACCCACTTGCGCTGTCCACACTTCAATGTGCGGTGCATGCGTTCACCTCGCCAGAGCTCGGTTCACTGAGGCCCGAAAGCATTCCTCTCATGTCTTGCGGATCACGTCGGTCATGTTAAACTGGTATGGGGGCGGGGCGCCCGGGACGCGACTTATGGCATCCCGCCGTCGGGTCAGGAGTTGGATCGTCGGCAGTCTGCTGGTCTCACGCGTCGCAAGCTATATGTCTTCGGCCCTCACGAAGACCCCATGGTTTCTCTTCTGGTCGCTTCTTGGTCTCTACACTACACCTCTCCCGCCAATGCGCCATGGGCCGCCCCTCATTTCTCAACATGGCACAGGCACGGGGCCTCGCCGTGCTGATGCTTGCCACTCGCGTTCTCGCTGACGTCCAGGACGCGGACGACACAAACGTCGGGATGTTCTACACTGGACTTTGGGTCCCGGACGGCGACCCCAACACATTCGGGAAGCACGACACCTGGACGAACCAGAGCGGGGCGAGCGTGGTGTTCGACTTCATAGGTAAGCCATATTCCGTGATGCCCTGCCCATCCCCCTCCGAATAATCCGAATCCGAATCCGCGCACGCAGGTACGGAAATCAGCGTGTTTGTCACGCGCCGGCCCGTCGGGACGTACCTCTCCAACGCATCCTTCTCTATCGACGGTGGCCCGCCGACGCTGTGGACGACGTCGGATCCCGTCCCCGCCATCTCGTACAAGAACAAAGTGTACACGTCTCCCTCGCTCCCGCCTGCTCAGCATCGGATCACTGTGACGAATCTTGGCGAGATCTTCTGGCTTGACTACATGGAGTACACGATTGCGAGCACGCCTCCAGGCGGAAATCCACCTCCAGGGACGACGACCACATCGACTAGCGACGCGTCAATTGAATCTAGTACCGACATATCAGCACCAAGCGTCAGCGTGGCCTCTGTAGGAACGCCCACTGTAGGAACGCCCGCATCTGCTACCGACGCACGACCACCATCTACAACTTCGTCTGCTCCTGGCACGCAATCGCCAAGCGTCAGCGGGGCCCCCGCAGGGACAGCCGCACCTACCTCTGACACACGCGGATCAACGGCCGCACCTGCTACCGACACGCACACCGACACGCAATCATCAAGCGTTAGCGCGGTCCCTGCAGGAACAGCCGGATCTGCGTCTGCCTCAGCTACGTCGAGCTCGTCCTCGCACACGGGGGTCATTGTGGGCGTTGTAGTCGGTGTCCTCGGCGGCATTGCGCTGCTCATTTCCGCAATATGGTGGTTTCGGTTGCGAGCGCAAGGACGACAGCTTGCATTAGCTGCTACCCCCTACGGTGAGCCTTCGAGTTCGTGACCGGTTACAACCTACTATGAAGCTAATGTATCTGTCGGGTCCCCGTCGCGCAGCCGACCCGTCATCGCGCATGGCTGCGTACCCTCCAAGGGAGCCTCCGATGACACAACGTGGTATGCTGCCCCTCCTCCCCTCCGGCCGGCACGCACCGGCAAGCGACCCTGGTGGCTACTACAATCGTCCGGCTCTTCCGCACCCGGTAGAACGCGCGCAAAGCGAGCCCGGCGGCCGAAGCTCCTCGAAGCACAACACGTTCTTTCAAGCACATGAGGCCCCACCTCGTTCCATTCCTTACCAAGGCCTGTACGCTCCTGTGTCGTCGCCATCTTCCGTCTCCGCAGGGGATACAGACATCATCCTCGAGGCTATCCCAGAGGACCAGATACGGATGTCGTCCAGCACTGGCCTCGCTAGCAGCCCGAGCACGCCAGAGATGGCGTCCGCGCGCAGCGCACGCTCGGTATGGCTCCCACGCGCCCTTACCTTCTCGTCTGCGTCGCAGAGGTCCGTGCCGAGGGCGACGTCGCCGCCGCCCGCCGCGCCAGGGCCGCGCTATTTCCGCGTGCTCCGCCAATCGCGCGATGGTGGTGTGCGCATCGCTGGGGGCCGCCTGGGAGAACTTGGCGCGCAGCCGTGGACGCCGGCGGCGTACGATGACGCGCTCGATGTACGGAGCGAAGCCTCGACGATGCCGCCGTCGTACGCGCAGTTTGCGAGTGCTGTATCCGGAGAATGATAAAGAATGGGCGATGGAGATTCTGGAGGGGATGAGACGCTACGGATAGGTAGCGGGTCCTGGTTGGCACTGTGGACATATATGTGGGTGCCCCCTGTGCCGCGTATACTCCGCGGCTGTTGACGCATATCAAACCCTCCTTTGACAGAAGTTACATTCGAAGGCATCTGTCAGGTGTTATTGTTCTGATCCAATACGACGTTGACGAGCAGTCGCCGCAGAGCAGACAGCGGCAAGATCCTTACACACGGATGGCCCACGGAAGCAATCGTTCATCGATGTGGTCATGCGTATGCGCGGGTCTGCTCGGTTCCCGCATCAAGAGATATCTGGCGGAAAGTCCGGCGGGGGCTTGTTCCGGGGCATTGTGTCGTGTGGGCTACCCTATGAGCCGGAACTTCGCGTGAGTTGGTATAGGTGTGGTCCTTCTCCAGCTCACCTGGAACATTTACGGAATCCCGTTTTCTCAGTACGGAAGGGGCGCCGCTGACCTATTGCGGATACAGTGGACCCACAACCGCTGCCTAGCGTGTTCATCAAGGACAAGGGATGGGTATACTCCAAGGATGCATTCCCAAGTCCGTGCAAGTACCTTCGAAATGAAGAGCACGGGACCCTGCCGGTGAGCCGCTTCGCGTGCAATCAATCTTTGAGCGAGCCTGTGTGACACTCTTCGGCACACTGATGGTCTCTACAGCGAACACTGGCATGAGAAATTTGTTCGCGCGAAAGTACAGGCTATCGGGTTCCGTGTTTGGTCCCCTTATATGTCGCCTTACGGTCACCTTGTTCACCGTTTGCGGGATAGCGACTTACTCGGGGCTCAAGCGCTCCTTTGTACTACCACCATCTTACGTCCCAGGCACAACGTCTGCAAGCGCGTATTACCGCTCGTCTATTGCGTCGTTTAACTCTTCAATGGGGCAAGAACCCACTTGCAAGTCAACCCCCACTCCTCTCATTCTCTCCGACCACGCGTCTCCAGTCCTCCGCGGGCGCAGGACACCGGTAAGTCACTGTTCTCCGGCAGATCTGTGGATCACTCCGTCGTTGACGCGCCATTTATCAGCACAGCAGGGAGCGAGCGGAGGAGATGGTCGCTTTGGCGCATGCGCTCCCTAGGGCAGACAGAGCAGGGACTCTCAATGTCCCCGCACCTCAGAACCCCACAGAATGCGTACCGTACTTGATAACCTGGTCCGGGGGCACACCGCCGTACACGCTCTCTATCGTCTCGCCACGGGCTCCGCCCGACAGCGTCTTTTCCAACCTCGATGTAACCTCCTTCACCTGGGCGGCTAATATTCCTGCGTCATTTTCGGTCGCCTTCAAAGTCGTGGAGGCCACCGGGAGCTCCGTTACGACCAGCGCCGTCACGATGCACAAGGGAGACGATGAGAGTTGTTTGGATAGCTCAGCCGGGTCCGCGTCGCAGCCAAGCGACCCCTCCACATCCTCGTCGGCACCTCCACCATCCCCTTCCCCGTCTCCTTCACCGACGTCTCCTTCCACGACTACGACAAGTACCACGTCCACGGATTCACCCTCTCCGACGTCACAATCCCCAGATCCGCCCTCTCCCACTTCCGAGCCGGATCAGTCATCGTCGGCGACAAGCGCCAACACGACGGGAGCCGGGAGCGTAGAGACTTCTCTTGCCTCTGGCTCGCTGTCTGCTACATCCACCAATCCCAATCCACCTTCTGGTACGACCACGGACTCCGGTGGTCCGTCTGGCTCTGGTCCTACTAGTGGCAGCTCCGCAACGTCCGGCGTGGGGAATATACCCTCTCTATCCTATAGCTCATCTGGCTCGTCCACTATCGAACCGACTGCCAATACATCGGCAACTGTCACTCATTCACCTGGTTTTGAACCTCCAAATCACTCGCTTAGCATTGGAGCTATCGTCGGCATCATCATCGCGGTGATTGTACTTATATTAGTGCTTGCCATGATTCTATTCCGGCGTCATCGGCGACGCATGGCGCGAGCAGGTGCGTGCGGAGATTGACCTTACTGCAACATCGCTCATAATCGTATATAGCTCTACGTCCCGACGCGTACACGCCACTTCAATCGATCGCCACGAGCACGTCGCATGACCGACATTCATTAACATCCAAACTGCACCAAGATAGCGACCATGGTGACCTGAAGGGCTCGCGATTTAGCGTGGCCACGGTAGCAAGCAGTATCCCGGCACTCACCACCATCTCCTCGGTCGGCGCGGAACCGGCCACACTTGTTATCGACCCTGCCCAGCCAACGATCGTGGAGGAGCTTTCTCACTCCGCGGCTGCACCTTCCACATCACCTCCGAAGACGTCTTTGGATGAACCGCTCAGTGTCATACGGGAAGTCCCCGGTGCGCCTCCCGAACTGCTACCTTCCAGCCCACCTAGCGGCACTCTCGACTCGGACTCTAAACCACCAGAACCGTCCCCTTCACCACCACCGGCTAGAGTCGTACAGCGTGAACGTCCTAGACGCCTGAGAGAAAGGCCACCGGTGTTCGAGGAGGATGGTGGCATCCGTCTTGCGGGAGGGCCGCTAGACGAACCACCCCAAGAATTCCTCCCACCTCCGTATAGGAGATATTAATGGTACGCCTCTCTCTCTTCCTCGGGGTATATCACTAACCCGTTGTTGTCTTTGAAGATACTGTAGAAATTATACCGTATTGAAGGCCGTCGCGACCTCGAGATCACAGATGGGGGATCAAAGCGGGATTGTCAAGGGATCAAGGTGCTCTCTGGATGTAGTCACTCGTCTGCATGCGGATCCGGAGCAACACAGCGTCGGAGTTGGTACGTCGCCCCCATGATCTCTGTCCGTATTGTTGCGTGCCGCCGTCAGGCAATATCGGGTCGCCGACCTTTTGGCGCATAGGTGCGTTGTATACAGACGTATGAGTGTGTACAGGGGTCTGATCATCATGGGCATGGGCGTTGCGCGTGAGGCCGCGTCGATGCGTCTCTCCTCTGCCTCCTACTTCGCTCTCCTGGCTTGTGGTTTTCGTGTATCCGACTATCTCACGGTGATAGATTGTAGGGTAGCGCAAAGATGGTCTTCCTATGACCGAGGCAGCCTCGCTCTCCGGCTACCAGGAACGTGCTGTGTATGAGATCCCCCTGAATCACACCATGAAACTAGCAGTTCACCAACCCCGACGCGGCCGTCCGCGCGCGTTGAAATTTCAAGACACCCGAGTCACCCACGTTAATTCTATATTGTATGTAAAACTCTTCCTATATTTTGATGAGTCAAAGGCTCCGCGACGCTGTCGCACGGTCAGTCCAGCACATCACACTCAGCCGCAAGAATCTCCTGGAGGGGTCTGCAGGGTGCGGTGGGGTGCTCCGCACGCTATGGAAAGCAGGGCATAGTACTAGTGACATTCCCATACGTAAAACGTGGTTGGATTTTGAGGAGCAAGCGCCTGCGCGCCGGCACCTGCCGAAGTGTTCAGTAGTGCGCCGCGGCAAGCGCTCAATGTTTTGTCCTCCGCCGTACTATGACGCTACAGTACGGGACCATCGGGTCTCATTCGCTTTCACATCTGACGACCCATTGCTCCCAAAACATAACTAGTATGGCTGGACAAATCAACCGTCGAAAACAGGACGAACTAGAGCACCTTGTGTAGCACGGCCCGGGCTCAACAACCAGTCTTTGTGCCACGCACTGTGAAAGCACGCGACTGTAGGGCCGGTTTCTGCTGTGGACATACATGTAGGTGCATCTAGTATCGTGTACTGTCCGTGTCTGCTGATGCGTGATATCAAACTCTCTTTCAACAGAAGTTACACTGGGAGACATCATTGTTCTGATCCGATCCGACTTTGACAAGTATGATACAAGATCGCGCCGGAGCAGACAGCGGCAATATCCCTACGCGCGGATTGCCCCCACAGATAACAAACCATCGGCGTGCTCAACTCATACGTGGGTCTGCGTGGATTCTGCATCAGAGATATCTGGTGGACAGCTCGGCCTGGTCTGTTCCGCGACCTTGCGTGTGGAGTTATCGTACGTGTCGGAACTACACCTACACCGGCTGGTACAGGTATGGTCCCTCTCTTTATCGGTCCAAACTTATGATGCCCGCTTCCTCAGTATGGATCAGACGTTGGGCCGCCCGGACCTAGTGGACCCACAACCGTTGCGTGGTGTGTCTACTGTTATCGAGGTGTGGGCCTCTAACGAGGCCTGCACGAGTTACGCAAATATGTTCGACACGCAGAAGTACGGGACTCGGGAAGCTACCCATATAATCAATCTGAAAACTCGCCTGTGTGATATTCTTCGGCGCGCTGATGGTTTCTACAGCGGGCACTGACATGAGAAAGCTGATCGCGGGAATGTACAGGCTCCCTGGTTCTCGGTTTGGCCCCTCTCATATCTCGCCTTGCCGCCGCCTTGTTCACCGTCTCAAGGATAGCGACTTTCTCAACCGGACCTCAAGCGCTCCTTTGTACTACGACCTCTCGACATCCCGAGCACGACCTGTGTCCGCAAGTTCACGTTACGGCTTTTGGTCTCTTGTAGAGTTCTATGACCACTATTGTGCGAGACTTGCCAGTCAACGTTCAGTCCCCAACATCCCTCCGCCAACGCGTGCAGAATCCTCAGCTTGAGTAGCCCCAAGGCATCGGTGAGTCTATTTTACGGCTCATCTATGGATGGTTCCTGTGTTAACCCGCATACGCTCAGCATATTGGACGAACGAAGAGCATGGAATCGTTAGCCCTGGCGTTGCCTAGGGCAGGCATCGAAGAGCCGTTCGAAGTTGAGCCACCCCGGATACCCACAGAATGCGAGCCGACCCCGATACTCTGGCGAGGGGGAACACCGCCGTACACAGTCACCATTATCTCGTCTCGACCTCCGCCCGTCACCGTCTTTCCTGACGTTGACGGCATCGATTTTATCTGGACTGCCGACGTCCCCGCAACATTCTCGGTCTCCTTCAAGGTCGAGGACAGCACTGGCGTCTTTGTCCAGACCAGTGATGTTACGGTACGGAGAGGACTGGACGAAAGCTGTCTAAGCAGCGCGACTGCGTCTGAATCCCAGCCGAGCGACTCTTCCACTTTGGCATCGACATCCTCACCCCCTCCAACCGCACCTCCATCCCCACCTATCTCATCTGCGTCTCCTGAAACCTCAACGACCAGCGTTGCCTCCACGAAGCCAACCTCCTCGACGTCAGAAACCTCAGATGCACCCTCTCCAGTCCCGAGTCAATCACCATCCTCGACGCACGCCAATACAACTGGAGCATCTAGTGCGGGCACCACCGATGGGTCTGACTCGATGTCGGTCACGACTGCTGCTCCCTCCCCTCCTGGTCCAATCACAAACTCAGGTGTTGCGTTTAGTTCTGGGCATACTGGCGATAGTCTCGCGACATCAGGCACAGCGAGTATTTCCACTTCATCTCCCAGTATTTCCGGATCCTTTATCATCACTCCGGCTCCCACTGGATCTGCAAGTATCGCTTCATCCCCTGGCTCCGCAAACCACTCAATTTCTATCGGAGTCATTATCGCGACGATTGCGTTCATCTTGGCCCTTGTGGTGATCCTTGTTCGGCGACGCCGGAGACGCTTGGAGCGAGCAGGTTCGTGCGAGTATCCCTTTCATAACGCAACGTCGCTTATCACTGTGTATAGCGCTGCGTCCCGATGCGTATACGCCGCTCAGATCGAGGACTGCCACAATCACGTCGCACGACCGGGATTCATTGGCCGCCGCACCACCTTCAGGTAGTGATGTGAAGGGGCCCCGGTTTAGCGTGGCCACGGTAGCGAGCAGCATCCCAGCGCTCACCACCATCTCTTCGGTCGGCGCGGAACCGGCTACACTTATTATCGACGGTACCCAGACAACGACAGTGGCCGAGCTCCCCCAGTCTTCGCCCCCACCATCCGCCTCACCCCCGAAACCCTCTCAGGACGGGACACGAAACACCACACAAGAAGTGCTTGGTGCCCTCTGTGCACCGTCGCCTTCCGGCCCCTCTCGCGACACTGTCGACGACTTTAAGCCACCGGAAGCTACCCCTCCCCCACCACCCATTGGAGCCATTCGACATGGACGTCCCAGACGTCTGAGAGAAAGGGCGGCATTGTTTGAGGGGGACAGAGACGTCTTTCTTGCCGAAGAATCACTAAATGAACCGCCCCAAGAGTTCCTTCCACCTCCGTACAAGAGATACTGATGGTATGTCTTCCCTCTACCCTAAGGGTATTTTTCTGATCCTTCATTTGCCTTGCCTTGAAGACACCCCAGACATTTTTATTCTATTCTATTTCGTCACGACGTCGAGGCCAATCTTGGGGGGCTTATAAGCGCGCTCCAGGGTGGGCGTCCTTTCAGGATTACCGCATCCGCCTGCATGCGGATCGGCAGTAACACGGAGTTGGTACGTCGCCTCTGTGGCTGCTTTCGTCAGGCAATGATCACCGACCTTCCGGTGAATAATCTGGCACTCCGGTGGATAAGCGCTGCATGCAGGCGGCGCCGGCGATCTTTGTGGATCCTAAGTACTTGCATCGGCGCTCCTCAGTCAAGACTGCCGCCGCCGTCGGGTGCAGACCGCAGCTGCGACGGTAGACTCGGCGTGTCTATCACTGCCGATGACTTCACCATGGACGACTTGCTATGTCGCGGTGCTGCGATCTGCCCCCGGGTTCTCCGACACCGGCGGGTGCATTTGGGGCCATCAATCCGCGATGCTGTCTCACTAGCGCTGATGCACAGATCCATGCTGCACTTTCCTCGTTGCACACTCCGTTTCATCGACGCCCGCGTGGCTGTGCGTACCGCCCTCACCATCTTTTGTAGGCTGGTGTGCCGTCGGAAGGGATGCGAAGCACATCGCACTCTCTCCACGCCGACTATGGGCATCCGCTCATATGGGACAAGGGCAGTCTAGCATTTGGGACATCTGGCGTTGTGTTAGGCAGCTCGGCTCGTGTACAACATCGTAGCGTCTGGTTCTGACGGAGCGCGTACATCCCCAGGCCTCAAAGCGTGCGTACACGTTCTTTGCAAAGTGACGATAGCTCTAACCCGTAAACACGCCTACAGATACACTTTGACTTGCTCTTCCAGCCACGTCCAGAGCTTTTCCTGCTCTTTCGCGTCCAAGGCAAATTGGCTTGGCCGAGATACACGCTGTCGTATGCTATCCGGGAATCGGATGATTGATAGGTGAAAAGGGGTGAGGGGTTGGGCGATGTTGATTCCCTGATGCTGCCGCAAAGCGTGTGGGGTTTCCTGCTTTTCCAACAGTGGCTTCGCCGAGTTCGTGACTAAGCCGGGCGGGCTATGATCCTTGAATAACTGCTTGTGTGGTGGTGTGCGGGTGATTGTGGTGTACTGAGACCTATGCGGAAGTCTCTGATGGTGGTTGCCCTGAGTATCTGGGCAGAGTCTCCCCTATACTGGTTGGGAGTGTTGCGTGCTGGCTGCGTAAGGCTGCGAGTGCCTGTCTTATAGACCCCGTATTAAACACACCCTGTGGTATGTCAAGTGACGTGTCTTCCTGGCTGTAGACCCCGTATTAAACACACCCTGAGTGG
>NW_007360335.1:441453-447656 GCF_000271585.1 Trametes versicolor FP-101664 SS1
AAAGCTTCTTGTCTCCGTTCATCCCATATGAACTCTGCTCTATTGAGCGTGAGCTCTCTCAGAGGTCTGACCTTCTCTGAGAAATCCTTGATCCATATTCTGACAGTCCCGCAAAGACCAATGAAGCCTCGGACTTCCTTGACAGTCTTTGGGGCAGGCCAGTTCCGGATCTTCTCCACCTTGTCGTCCTCAGGCTTCCGTCCTTCAGGCGTACACTTCTGACCAACAATGATGACTTCAGGTCGGCAGATCTGGGCTTTGAGGCCCGAGAACGTAATGCCTGCGTGTCCGACACGGTGCAGAATGCGATGGACATCATTTGCGTGCTCCCATATAAACCTCCGTATGCCTGGGTTCTCGAGCAATGTCTCTGGGAGACCATTTTCATCGAGATACTGGGTGGTGGGACCTTTGATTGGCAAGTCATCAATGAAGACATTGGCAACATCTGGGATTTCATCTTGGAGAACAAAGGTCATGCAGGCTTGGAACTCAGCGGGTGAGTTGGTGAATCCCATGGGCATTGATGTCAACCGGAGCAGTCCTAGCGGTGACTGGAAGGCTGTGAGGTCACGGCTGACTGGGTCGAGTTTGCGTGCATCAAATGCCCAGAAGAGGTCGAGTACGGTGTAGCACTGTCTTCCGGCAAATGGTTCTACAAAGTCATCTAGACTTGGCGGGAGTCCTGCATCTCGGATGGTGATGGCGTTGAGAGGCTGAAGGTCATGGACCAATCGAAGCTTCCCGTTCTTCTTCAACACACAGAACCATTTGGACCGGTACGAGGATTGGCATCGCTCATATACTCCTGCTTCCAGCTTTCCTTTCATCAGCTCTATGACTTGCTCGCGTATCCCTGGTGGAATGGGTATGTTCTTCTCGACCCAGGGTACATGCGGGATGGTGGGTATGATGTAGGGAGAGAAGTAGTCCTCGCGGAAGGTTCCGCGGTCTGACTCCTCAAATGCAAGTACCCTTTCGTTGAGTCGGAAGATGTGCTTGAACAGTTTTTCTTCTTTGGGCCATAGGAATCCGTCCTTGTTGATCTTCATCTCCTCTATTCTCTCCATGGTAATCTTCTGGGTGGGTATAAACTCGGGTGGTTGCTTCGGCAGTGATGGCAGCGTGTCCAGGGGGTTCTCCGGGAACTGGCGTATAACACGTGCATCTTCTGGAAAGACTCCGGGTATCGGTTTGACTCTGCGGTCGACTGGCTTGTATGCTCCAAACACTTGGTCTGGGGCGCATGTGTCTGAGGTTGTTGCTGAATCATCGAGGAGGTCACGTGGATCCTCAATGATGAGAAAGACAATTGGACGTCTCTCCATAGGGTACGGCATGTTGCGTGCACAGGGTGGGTGTGACTTGTTTGTAATGCTGGTGTTGGCAGGTTGCTGGTTTTGGGTTGCTTGGGTGCACTGCAATGCGACGGGTGCGGGGGTGGCCAGTTTAACGTCGTAGCGGGGACAGCGTGGGATACATATATGGTACAATGTCCAGTCATACACGCGTACTACTTCTGCCTGCTGCTGGGATACTAAGCGGGCTGAAATAGATACGGAACAGTGCAGACATACCACACTCCAATCCGCGCACTCAACGGACTCGTCGGCATCCGTACAAGGTGCTCGCCGCGTAGCGCAGGGTCCAGTGGGTACATGGCCGTGGCGACGGGGATGGTGTGGGTGCTGTTGGGCGCAAGATGCCCCATGATGTCGAGGACCTTGGACATGGCGAGGGCGAAGTACCCATGCAGCCCTCCGAGCTTCTGGTAGCGCACGGTCATCTGAACAACACAATGCGGGAGGTGCTGCGGGATGATGGCGAGCACGACAAAGTCCTGCTGGTACTGCACGATGCGGTCGACGTAGCCCGTGAAGCCGATTGGGCGAGTGGCTGGGAACGGATTGAAGAGGCGGATGTGCGAGTGGAGGTAGACGTGGTGGTCATCCCTGCCGCCGTCATAGACGAGCGTTGTATAGCCCTCCATGGCAAAGACGTAGTAGGCGGGGAGTTCGGCGGGGACGATCGGGGGCATGTCTGAGCGCGTCGGGGAACAGTGATGGCGGTATCGGGGAGAGTGAGGTGACTGGTACACATGTGTTTGTGAAACGGCTTCGTGGGTGATCGGGGATCAATGGTAAATCTTGATGCTTGCTGCGCGCTTCTTCGGCATTCTCCGTCCTATACAAACA
Source organism: Trametes versicolor FP-101664 SS1 (assembly GCF_000271585.1). Lineage (NCBI taxonomy): Eukaryota > Fungi > Basidiomycota > Agaricomycetes > Polyporales > Polyporaceae > Trametes > Trametes versicolor. Next base: position 443,649 of record NW_007360335.1, read on the forward strand.
CGGGTTGCTGGGTGGTCCGGCTCGCCCCGCAGTCATAAATTACGACCTGCGTTTAGAGTCCTGGGTATGTGTCCGCCCCACAGTCATAAGACTTGAACTTGCGGGGAAGTGACAGTGGCAGAAATCATTTTGGGAGGGGGACTTCGCGCACTGGGGACAGTGACATCATAGGTGCAGTATAGGCTTCTCTGGGATCGGCAGGACTGAGATCGAGGATCGGGGATTCTTGATGGACTGGGTCTGGACTTCGACAACCTTCTCTGAGGTCTGGTCGGGGCGGGTTTGATGGAGATGGTCTAGGCTCTGCACGTGGTGTCTCCTACTTCTTCCGTGGTGTTCCGGGAACTCCCTTGCTGATTCTCCAGTACGCAAGCCCTCGTGGCTATGGCATGGCAGACATCAGGCTTCTTGGGCGTCTCTGATACATCTTCTTCGTCTCATACGTGCTTCTGTGCTGCGGTAAACCTATCGCCGAGCTCCACCGACTATCTCCAGCTCCCAAATAGGGCAGTGCTTCCTGATCACCGGGATCTCCATGTCCTTCTCTTCTCTGATCCCATGAGCGGGTCATGCGCTGATGCCGGACACAGCCTGGGTTGCCATGCATAATCCTGATGGCCGACTGACGCTCGTGTGTGCTGAATATCTTGCGCGTTGTGCGCTCCTCTCCTTCCCTCGTCCACTTTCTCCTTCTCCTGGGCCATTCCTCCACCGTACGGCGCCGTCCTTAGCCTAGCCCTGGGACGAGTGACTCCGTGATACAACCGACCTCGTACGTCCTCTGCTAAGGGTGGGTAACACGTTCTTGACGTTGCTGGGGACAGATGGCCATACACGGTGCCAACCCGTTCAAGAACGGTCGGTTGGGGTGGTGATAACTTATTCCTTTCCTTGGTGCGTCGTGTGTGTTCTTCGTCCATCTTCAACTCCCAACATCTTTGGCAGCGCATCTTCATCCGGCGATGTCCAGAGCTCAGGGACGGAGGCAACGAGCCATGGGCCCTGTTCATCGTCCCCTTCCAAGTATGTCCTTCTTCGTGTACTCTGTTGCTCCTTCCGCTGACTCCCTGTCTAGCTTTCCATAGACCGAGCCCCTACCGTAGACGGTTGATTGCGGCTCTTTACGACATGTAATGACCCTTATGACCCTTATACTCGCTTTTTAATGACAATAGACAGTGGTAAACATCTTGCGTGCGCAAGTGCGGGTGCGTGATGCTTGGGTATGCTTGTCTGTGTTGCCTGTCTCTTCTCCCTGTAACCCTCCCTCGCAATGAATGCACACTGGGTGTCCTCTCGAATACGGGTGTGTCATCAGTGGCTTCCATTGCGATAGATGGTTGCACTGCGATGGGGCATGGTGAACACTGTGGGTCTATAGAGCTGGGGAGTTCGGCGGTACGGGCGGAGTACTCCGTGCTTCAGCGAGTGAGGCGACTTCTCCGTTGGATGTGGTATCTTCCCAGTCATCATCCATGCTATGGTCCGAGTCTGCGGTGTCCGTGTCGGCTGTCATGCTGAGGTCGTCAAGGGTCTGTGAGGTGAGAGTCTGCAAGACTGAGACTTCTGCCTCTGGTGCGGTGACCCATTTGACTCGCTGTCGGTGTGCACTAAGTTCGTCTGCCTCAAGTTCATCCATGAATTCCTCTATGTCCATCTGGGTTAGGTGCGGGAGGAAGCGCGATTCCGATGACACAGGCGAGTTGTGCTCGCTGAGTACAAGGGAATCACTGGATTTCTGTGCGACTGCACGGTCCACTGCTTCCGCTTCCTTGACACGTTCCGTTGTGTGCGGGAAGTAAATCATGTGCAGGGCAGCATGGCCTTCTCGGTACACTCCGTCAACCTTGATAAGCATGTTCCGTAGCAGGAATAGCTCCTCATTCTTTACGCCGTATGTCTTCCAGGACTCGTTGAGGATCATTCGGTCCGCTGAGAGAACCTCCGGGATGTCCACGAATGGCTTGGCCTCTTCTTGGTCATGCTTATGATCCACAAGGTACTTGATGAGCAGGTCGCGATACATCCGGTTCTCAATGGTGGCGTCACTTGGACCATCTTCATGGGGTGACTTGAGGTCTACGTCCCACGGGTCCCGGTATGATGGAACGTAGGGGTCTGCCTCAATGTTGTCCTCTTCTCCAGCTTCTTCGGCTATGGTTGGAAGTGCGCGTGTGTCCGTTCCATCCGTCTGTGTGCCTACGTCCTTCTTGGTTGGGTCCATCATTTCACGGAGGCGGTGTGTCTCAGAGAAGTCCATCACGGGTATGTCCGGGTCTTCTCTTCTGATAGAGGCACACATCTGTGCTGCACGATGCCATGCCATCTGCTGTGCTTGCAGCGATGAGAGGAGAAGTTCGTATGTCTTCCGGCCATCCTGGGATCGAACTCCAATCATGACTCCATCAGCGGAATGGCGGAACCACATCTGGTTACGGTGCTGCCATGGCTGGCCAAGAATGCCTGGTGTGGTGAGGTTGTCGACGATATGGAGATCCGTGACAGATGTGATGCTCCCAAACTTGAGTGGTGTCCTCCAAACTCCTCGGTCTTTGAGTGGCTGTCCATTTGCATTAATGAGCCGAAGGTTGTGGCGGGGCCGATGAAGTGATCCTCCCAGAGCCTTGTATATGTCCGTGTGGATGCAGTCTACCTGTGATCCCGTGTCCAATAGGAACGGTATCTCCAAGTGACCAATGGTAATCCGTAGGATGATGAGCGGTGGAGGCTGTGGCAGATAATGCATGTGATGACGGCCCATTGGGACTACACTTCCAATGGTGATCGAGTTTACAGGTACCCTTGGCTGTACTGGCTGGGATGGCAGTATGCTGATAAGCACATGTCCACGGTAGCTTCCGAATTGGTTGCTAAGAGAGGCATTGGGAAGGAGGAATGTGGTGAACTCCTCTTGCGTGGTGTCATGGAACATAAACGAGTGGTGCGCGGCAACTGTGGTCGGTCCGGTCTGTGAGATGTGACTGAACTGTGGTGTCTGAGGTGTTTCTCTCATGCTCGGTGGTTGCGTTATGACCGTGTTCAGCTGTCCAGCTAGTGGAACCATGATGTCTCCTCGTGGCGGAAGGATCCGGGTGTGCCATGACCTCTCCATGTCCTCGTCGTCTGCATCGTAGCCGGCATTGTCGGTGTCAGGATTGAGGAATGGACTATCCTCATCATTAGAGTCATTTGACGGGGTTCTGATGGACTCGTCATCATCCGAGCTGCTCTCTGAGTCAGTGACCAAGTCGGGCAGGTCGTCTGAACTGTCTGAGGTGTCAGAGGCACTGCTGTCTGATGCGAGGTCGATGTCCTGGATGGGTCCTACAATGTCATTGGCTGTCCACTCCTTGATGGTGGCATAGACTCCTGGGACTTCTGATGCTGGCATCGACGACATACTGGGGAGTGGGTCAACAAGCATCTCTGACTTGGGATATCCTGAGGTCGGCGGGAACTCCAGATACGTGCCATCAGGCTTCTCGACGATTGAGATCTTGTGAGCCTGCTGCCAAGGTCGTCCGAGTAGACCGTCAAATGGAGGGTTCTCTGCAATGAAGGCATTGATTGGCGTGCTGATGTGGCCGAGCTTCAGAGGAATGTTCTCGACTAGCCCCAAAAGGTGACCAGTTCCTCCGTTGGCATCCTTCATTGCTATGGCTGCACCCAAGTTGATTGGCCTGCGGACTATGTTCTTGCAGACTGCCTCGCTGATAATGTTGAGCTGAGACCCGGTGTCGACAATGAACGTGACTGGCATGAAGTTGCACTCCATTTGAAGGCGGATCAGGGAACCCGTGCGTGATGTGATCAAGTTTGTCGTTGGGAGGATTGATGCGACCGGGACTGTGTCAACCTTCTTGAGCTTGAGCATGTCAATCAGGCTGCTGGCGACCTCGCGAGAGCATCCTGCAATCTCCCGGACTGGAAGGGTCACAGGTAGATCTAGAAGCTTTTCTGCAATCTTGACAGGGTCAACAGTCTTGCTGACGTCTGATGCACGTGGGG